>NW_025335373.1:0-99337 GCF_004798865.1 Varanus komodoensis | reverse complement strand
TACACGACGCTCTTCAGGGGGCGAGGGGGCGGGTCCCCGCGGGGGGGGGGGGCGGCCGGCCGGGAGCCTCGACCGGCCGAGGGAGAGGGAGGGCGGCCGGCCGGGCCTCGGGGAGGAGGCAGCCCGCCGCCGCGGGCTCGCCGGCCGCGCTCATGGCGCGCCTGCCCGGAGGCAGATGGCGAGCCGCCTCGCTGGCCGCCTCTCGCTGCCGCCGGGCGTTTGCTGCTGCGCGCGCGCCCGCGAGCGCGCTCCCCTCCCTCGAGGTGGCCAGGGCTCGGCGGGCGCGTTTCGGCGGGCGGGCGGGCAGGGGGGCGGGCAGTGCCCTGGCTGCCAGCGTGGCCGGGCGCCCCCGTGCTGCCGCCGAGCAGAGGCGGGGAGGGGAGGTGCCTTCCCCGCCCCCGGGGATGCGCCCCCCTGCGGCTGCCCCAGCGCCGCCTGCGAAGTTCTGGCCTTCCGCCTTGCCTGCTGCGGGGCCAGGCGTGGATCCAGAGCGTACCTGTCTCCCGACTGAGGCAGAGGGTGGCCTTCCTCCCGATGCCACGTCCCCACGTGGGGGAAGAGGCAGCCCCCAGCGTGTTGACCCTGGGCCTGTCCGGCCCTGCTCTTCTGGGTGCTGCTTCAGCCCCAAAATGCACACCCACGCCAAGGTACGGGCCGATGGCTGTCAGCACAGCAAGGCCTGTGTAGCCTTGGTGAACAGAAGGACAGCTCCAGTTCCGTTTTCCTGGAAGGGGTTTCCAAAGCATCTTTTTTTTCTGGACTGGGCCCATGTTCCAGCTCCTCTGGGTCCCACCTTCCTCTGCACAGGGCACTCGCCGGCTGCCCTGGCTGCCCACCTCTTCCTCCCCAGGGCTCCCACTTGCCCACAGAGAACCTGGGAGGAAGGTGCTCTTCACGGTCCCTGTTGCCTGGGCCAGAGTGAGGGGCAGGTGAGCAGGCCAGTTGCACTGGGAGGGAGGAGCAGCAGGGCTGGGGGATCTGACTTGCCAGGGTGCGGGCCTTGGCAAGTGCCCCACAGGGCCCCCCTTCGATCCTGGCCCCGTAGGTGTGGCCTAACACTGCTGCCAGACTGAATTCCCATGGAGCAGAGCGCTGGCAACGGGCAAGCCGCTCAGCCTGCGACGGGGGCCTCTTGGGCCAGGTTCCAGCCTGCCCCTCCTCTCTCCCTCTGGAGGGGCAGCCATTCCCCAGCAGGGAACATCCGGGGGCACAGCCCCTGTGCCCTTGGAGGAAACAGCGGCCATCACGAGCAGGAGCAGTGGCCGTGCGTGGCATCCTCCTCCCTCGGGTTGTTGCTCTGAGGCCTGCGAAAGGCACCACACCCGACACTCTCCAAACTGAGGGGTGGGAGACACATCGCAGCTCGCGGCCCTGGCCAGAACACCTGGAGGACACCCGGGGCCCATCCCTGCACCATCTTCCGCTTCAGTGTTCACCACACCTGCAGACAGACACCCAGGCTGCCAGAGTCAGCTGAATCTGGTCGGCGTGCCACCTGACGCCTTGGCAGTGCATGAAGATGGCTGCTGCTCCCCATCTGTGGGGAGGTCGCAGCATCGGAAGCAGAGGCTGGGACCAAGCGGGTGGCTAGGCTCAACACGAACAGGAAGGACGCCTTCCGGACTCCTAGGGTAAGTTCTCCCTGGGGTCCAAGCGAATGCCTCCCGGGATCCTTGCCAGACCCTTTCCAAGTTCAGCAGCAACACTAGCCAGTGGGCTCCTGTGCCCCCGGCCCCAGTGGTTGTCTCTGCTAACCAAAGCTTGGAAAGGAATGTGACCAAATGCGTGCCAAAATGTTGTGCCGGGGGGGGGGGGGTGTCGAAAGGGCATTTGTCTGTGCCCCCCTCCGCCCCACAGTGAACAAAATCCCTTTGGAGAGAAGCCAGAGCCAAAGCTGAAGTTGGTCTGGGAGTGCATTCCTTCCTTCATTTTTACTGTTTTTGCAAAAGAAAGAAAGTACAGAAAGGAAGAAACGCATAAAAGAAATATAAGTATGCCAAGGGCTCTTACACAAATATATCAAATACATTCATAATCTGCACATTCTCAAAGAAGTCAAAAATTTATATCTTCCTGTCAATTAGTACTTTGTTGAAACTTACAAAAGTGATAAATACAGTTCTCTAAACCAACAAATTTTCCAATCACTTTGAATCAATTATGAATCCTCAACAATATCTTAATGAGCTTCCTTTAAAAAAATTATGGAAGTGTTTCAAAGCCTTTTGCTCTCTTACTTGCAGCTCAAACGAACTCTTGCTGTTGGTGGGCTCCTGGTCCTTCAGTGGTTTCATTTAGCCCTTTACAAACATTGTCCAGTATGGGCATTCCATGCCATCAATGAATATGACGAATTATTTATCTGCTTCAGCTACCATCTTCCCTGAATGGCTTATGATATAAAGGAGTAAAAGTCAGGACCAAATGCCAAGAACTCAGTGGACTGCATGCAGCATGTTGCATTGACTTACCTGTGGCCTTGTTTCTCTAGCGCCTTTCAAGGGAGCAATGCAGATTGCTCAGGGAGGCGAGGGAAGGCCACGCACATGATGCGCTGGGGTGAGGGAGGCCAGCTGGAGGGCCCCAGGAAGCACTGCCTCCTCTGCTGCTGCTTTGCCCTGCTGAAAAGAGGGCTGCTCCAGCCACCACAGGGACACGCAGGTTCCTGCCCAGCAGAATGGTCGTGGGTCTGGAGCCTGGGCCTTGCTTTCGCAAAGAATGGCCTCCCCCGGCTGGCGTCTACTCCCTAATCCAGTTCCTGGTTACTTCCTTGGGGAATGTCATGAACTCCACTTGAGTCGTGCAGCTCCTGCTTTATCCAAATGCGTTCCCATCCACAGCTTGCTCATGAAAAAGCCGAATGCATTTCAGAAGCAATTCTGCCTCAGGACCCTCTCAGAGCAGCCATGGCCTGGGCAGGCCTCTCCTGCACTCACAAGCCACATCCAGTCCCCCTCCTTTGAATGTTTCCTGCTGCCCTCCCTGGTCCTACAGCCAAAGCACTGATGCAATCCTAGGCAGGTGAAGGAAGCGTGATGAGAGGCTCCTAGCTCCTTCCCACAGCATTCCATGGGGACGGCAGAGGCCTTTGCAGGAGCTAGGGAGCAGCTGGAGTTGCAGGAGAGTGGCTGGTTGTGGGAAGAGGGTAGCCGGTCGAAGGGACCCCCTGCTTGGAAGCACAAGCCATGCACCAATTCTCCCCTTCCGCGTCAGCTTGCCGTTGCTCTTCCGGCTTCTGTTCTACACTTAGCTGTTGCAGTCCACTCTGTCTAAAAATACTTCATCTTCTTTTATTCCCTTGAGGGTGGACACTTGCTGCCCCAGCGCTCTCACTTTTTCTTCTAACAGAGCTTCTAGCTTGCACACATAGGCTATGTTGACCTCATGCAGGAAAACAAACATTGCACAGAAGTTGCAGGCCCCCCGTCTAGGCCCCCCCCCCCCATCCTGCTTGGGAGAGAACACAGAGGCAAAATAATCATCCCCTCACCTCAGTCACTGGATCCCCTCCCTCCTTATTAAGCAGACCCATGGCCTGTCTCCCCTTCCTCTTGCTATTTACATGCTGAAAGAAGCCCTTTTTGTTGCTCTTGATATTCTTGGCAAGTCTCAGCTCATAATCAGCCTGAGCCTTGCGGAGAATCCTTCTGCAGTGCCACAGGCCTCCTCTCCTTTTGTCTTCTTGCCCCAGTGCCCATTTCCCACAGAGGTCACTTTTACCTCATCCCTCTTGCCCCCTCTTTTCACATCCACGGCCCTGCCTTGCTAGCTCTACTTCCGTTTTGATTCTGCCTTGCTGGTTGTGGAATAACAACCTGTGCCTTTCTCTTGTCTTCCCTGAAGGTTAACAACAGTGCCCTACCAGGAAATGTAAAGTCTGTTGCACAGAAGTAAACAAGGGGGGTTAAGGACCTTCCCCTTCACCCCCCCCCCCGCAAACTCTTTTAGCTCTCTGTGTTTGCTCACTTGGTTCACTTGCTCTCTAGGAACTTGATAACTCCCGAGAGAGCAGTCTTGCGGTTTTAGCAATAGTTTGATGAAAATGTTGACCCAGAGGGTGGCTGTGAAAAAGGCCAGCTCCCTGTTAGGCATAATTAGAAAAGGGACTGAATACACCACAGTCAATGCTGTACAAGTCTGTGGTGCAAACACACTTGGAATTCTGTATACGTTTCTTTCATTACACCTAGAAAAGGTATTGTAGACATGCGGAAAGTGCAGAAAAGGGCAACTCAGAGAATGAAGGAGTTAGAAAAATTTCCCTGTGATGAACGGTTCCAGCATCTGGGATTATTTAGTGTGGAAAAATGGTAAGAGGAGACCTGATGGGGCGCACAACATTATGCCTGGCATGAAGAAAATGGAGGAGGAGACCCTTTCCCCTCTCATAACACCTGAACCAAATGGGGCCATTCCATGAAGCCGATGAGAGGGGAAAGGAAGGAGTTCTTCTCACAGTGCAGAATTTAGCCACGGGGTTCACTTCCACAAGACAGTGAGGATGCATTTTAGTTCCCTGCTACCTGCGAGTTGAGGTCAGCAACATGAGTGGCTTTCAAAAGGGAGTAGAGGCATTCACAGAGAGATGCTCTCATGGTGGCCGCCAGTCACGGTGGCTCAGGCTTCATCCTGCATCAGACGCAGCGTGCCCAGGTATGCCGGTCACTGGGGAACATGGGCTGGCAACGGGAGAGCTGCTGCACTCATGTTCCGCTTGTGGGTTTCCCAAGGGAGCATCAGCCGGGACAAAACGCCACCCCCCGCTGCATCTGATCCAATCTCGGGACTCTTTACATTCCTGTTGGCCCTTCTTTTCAACAAATTCATGAAGAGGGTGGGAGGGTGGGGACTGCAGAAAACGCCCTGAAGCGGTGGCTCCCTCTCCCTGTGTGTGGGGAAGATGATACTGGGAAGACCAATGCCAGAGCTCAAGAATCCAAGGGGCCAGGGACCTCCACGCCCCCCAACAGTGTTGCTCAGTACCGTGAGGGCACTACTCTGCAAAGGCTTGACTCCTCCACACCAGGTGGCCGAAGCAGTGGTCTGCAAGCAGCAAGCCAAACTATTTTTCATGATCCATCGGGCCCCCGCCCTGCACCGCCTCCACTGAAACACCCACCGTGGCTCGGCCTGGGTTTCCCTGCGCTGCTGCGTTTGCCGCCCGGCTTCGGGAGTCCTGTGTGACCCGTAATGCGGCGCAGGGGGATTGCGCACTGCGGCTCCACATTGGCAGGGGGCTGCTGCCCGGAGGTGGGATGCTCCAGGGAGGGGGAGGGGAAGGAGGAGGGCCGTGTTGGTTGGTGGCGTTGGGGTTTTCAGTCACGCTTAGCAAACGGTCCAGGGAATCTCCCCTTCCCTCCCTCGACCCCAACCCCAGCCCTTGGCATTCAGCAACATATTTAGATCAGACTGGGGAGCACGTGAAGCAGTGCAGTGGAAAATACGGACGATACTTTTTGGGTACTTGAACAGTGCATGTGACCACTCATCCCATGCTGCCCCTTCCAGAGAGGTGCTTTGGCAGGAAAGAATGTGGCGAGTTGGGGGGACGAGGCGAGCGCGGCTACGGGGCTGAGCTGCTTCTGCGAGGGGCCATCGGAAGGCGCTCAGGGCTGCGGCCGCTTGCTCGTGTGCTCAACAGACGGGAGTGGGGTGGCCGCTTAAGCCCAGCACGTCAGAGGCTGCCTGAGTGGCCCAGCAGGGTGGCGCTGGCCCTTTGCGTGGCTGAGGAGATGGCTCAGCGCCAGGTCGGATTCTGCCCCGCAGCCTGCAAGCCCCGTGCTACCATCCGCGTGGGAAATTCCCATGTGCAGCGGTGAGCGAGTCCCACTGGGGTGAGTTCTCAGCCGTGGACCTCAGTGAGTGACTTTGGGCCAGTCCCTGACTCTCAGCCTAGTCTGCCTTGCAGGGTTGTTGTTGTGAGGATAAATAAGAGTGGAGGGGGAGCATGTAAGCTGCCTTGAGCTTTTTAAAAGGGAAAACAAAGATGAGCTACACACGCCATGAATACTTCCTATTGAACAGTGAGGGGGATGCTCAGATTTAGTTCTTCGGGCATTATTAAGAACCTCACTCACTGCAAAGGGTACAGGAGGGTGAGGGTGCAGGATCCCACCCACCGCAGTGCATTTCAACAGCCATTTGAAACAGGCGTGTTAAAATGTCTCTCTCTGAGGACTGACGCTGCACCCTTGAATTGATGCGGTCCAGAGCTGGAGGCGAGGCGCTTGGGCGTCTGTGAATATTCGGCAGTGAATAGAATGACGTCACTGGCAGGCTTGGTGGTCAGGGGACAGAATCGCCCCACTGCTGAGCATTCCTGCGATCGTTGCAAAGGGCAGCATGTCTGTCTGGGGATTGGGGCTGCTCCTTCAGCACCACCCTAACCTGTGGCTGGGGGAGACCCAGTGGCCACCTGGAACCGCCGTGTCTTGCTCCAGTGGCCACTCTGCCTGTTGGACTGTCCTTCGCCTGGCATCCTCCTCTGCCAGCATATGCCCAGATGCACATGCTACAGGGAGGAAGAGGAGGCAGGGGTTCAGAGGGCGAATGCTGCCCTTGGATGCATAGCCAGAGGCGTGGCTTCCAGCTTGAGGGAGGGCTGATGGCGCTCCGTGAGACTCTGGTTCACCCACAACTGGAGCACCACGTCCCGTTCTGGGCTCCATGTCACACGAGGGGCAGAGCAAGATTAGACTCAGTTCAGCGCAGGGCCACAAGGATGGGAGGAGATGCCATATGAGGTGAGGTTGGGGGAGCTGGGCCTTTTCAGCTTGGAGGAGACTTGGGGATCTTACAGTGACTGACAGGTATGAAGGGGCATCACAGGACAGAGGGCCATGACCTGTTCTCCCCTGTGGTGGTGGAAGGATGCGATTCAATGGGGAAAGCTAAAGGAACCGGGCTTCAGGCTGGGTGTCAGGAAGTACTTCCTGGTGGTTAGGGCCCCTCGGATGTGGAAGGGGCTTCCATGGGAGGTGGTTGAGGCCTCAGCAGTGAGGGTGTTCAAGGAAAGATTGGAAATGTGGCCAGATTCTGGCTTGTCCTGCCTTATGATGCAGCCTCTGCCACCCGCATGGGATCCAGGGGAGCCTCCAGGACCAGCAGCATCTTTGAGCCATGTCCCATTTCAGCCTGTGGTTCAAGCAGGGTGAAAACAGCAGGGATGGACCCCGCCCTCGGCAGCCCCCTAAGTGGTGTGGCCAGGTGGTGGCCCATCTCAGCGCACAAGGAGGTGTGTGGCTTATGGGGAGCCTTATCAGAAGTCTGCTTGGTGGGAATTCAGCGTTCGGCCAGGGATCCTTGGACACTTAACGGCTGCATCTGCCTGTCACAGAGGGGAGCAACATGCAAGACCGAAGCTGTCCTTCCCTGTGAGACAAATGGACAAGGCCATGCATGAGGCCCTGGAAAGCCAAACACGTTTCTGCTCCACAAGGTCATAGGCTGCCTTTGGGGAAACCTGGCAGGAAAAGGCCCCTGCCTGGATCCTGCTCCGTCAGCTCCTCGATACACGAGGAAGGGCTACCAGGTTGCGCAGTCGATGTTTGCAGAAACCTCCTTGTCTCCGTGGGGTTTCACGCTGATGCCCCTTCGGTGAATCTGCACAGGCATCAGTGCCTTCCAGAAAGTGCAGCGTGAAATAAGGTAGGCTGTGCAAGGGGAGTGGCCATGCTGCCTCGCGCTGCAAAAGGCAGTCGAGTGGGAGCTGTGAAGAACAAGGCATCGCTTGTGGCAAAGCCTGTTGCGTGGGAGCTCCTGGGCCGCTTGCATGCACACTGCCACAAGACACAGCTGCGTGCGTTCCTGGTGGTGCCTAACTCGGGAAGGATGGCGGCTCCCGTTTTCCGTACAGTTTCTCTTAGCAAGTCCACTCACTAGCCCCCCCAGCTCAGTCTGGTCTACCTGACTGGAGGCAGCCACCATGGGCTGTGCTGGAGGGCTTCTTTTTCCTCCACCTGATCCTTTTAAAGCTGCGGCTGGGGAGGCTGGACCGGGGACAGCCTTCGTGTGTCTGCTGCAGACCAGGGAGCAGCACAGGCCCGGTGCACTCTGGGCCAGGGACTGGTTAGGCACCAGAATCTCAGACCAAGGGAAGTCTCCACACAAACCCGGGAAAGTGAGGCGTTGCAGTCACTCTGAGTGCCTGGCATATGGCTGAGAAACAGCCCAGACCCTGGGAAGAGCCAGAATGCATTCGATCAGGGGTTCTGTAGCGGCCCAGCAGCTCACCCAGGAAACCCAACTGCATATTCCTGCAGGCTTGTCCTGCTGCAGCTGCAACAGAGGCAGAGGTGAAAATGCAGCCACCATGATCATATTGAGGACCCGGCCTTGACTACATTTTAGCAAAGAATGTGGGACACCCATGTTGAGAATAAACAGCCGCATCACCAGAGAAGTTACATTCACGCCCCCTCAGTCTCTTGGCCCTTCTGCCTTCCAGGAGGGCGTGTGGGCATGTGGCAGCTGCCTGGGCCTGCTGATTGCTCTCCCAAGAGACCTGCCTTCCGTTCTCCTTTGGGAAGCAACACCACTTGGCTTATTGCCACTCAGTCGGGGTGGCAATAAGTCGGGAAATCGGGGTGCATGTGTTCAGGGGTCACTGAGCATTCACTGGGGAAGCTGAATGGAAGATCCACTCTGCCCTCCTTCCCCAGTTCTGGGGGTTGTGGAGAATCCATGGGCCCTAAATTTGCAAGGGTACCTGCAAAGATGGCACATTTTATTATTTATTTATTTATTGAAAACTTTTATATGCCATCACCACATGCCTCAGCATCTCGGTATGGCTTACAAATGTACAATTAAAAACAATAAAGCAATACAAATTCCATAAAATTATATAAAAACAAAACAAAAAAGCGACTGTTAATGATAAAAATATTTTTAAAATAACAATTGAATAAAAAGGTTTTAACCTGGTGCTGAAAATAATATAAACTCGGTGCCAGGTGCGCCTCTCCATGGAGCGCATTCCATAATCTGGGCGCCACCACAGAGAAGGCCCTGCTCCAGTAGTTGTTCTTTTTATCTCATTTAAAGAGGGCTCCCGGAGCAGAGCCTCTCCCACAGATCTTATGGGGCGTGAGGGCATGTAAGGGAAGAGGCGCTCCTTCAGGTATCCTGGTCCCAAGTGGTTCAGGGCTTTATAGGTTAAAACTAGCACCTTGAATTGGGCCCAGACCTCAACTGGAAGCCAGTGTAGCTGGTAGAGGACCGGCGTTATATGAGAATAACGACCGGTCCCTGTCAGCATCCTGGCAGCTCTGTTCTGTACCAGCTGAAGTATCGGACCATCTTCAAGGGCAGCCCCATGTAGAGCACATTATAGTAATCCAACCGGGAGGTTACCAGAGCATGAATCACTGTTGCTAGGCAGTGCTTGTCAAGGTAAGGGCGCAGCTGATGGATCAGCTGAAGCTGTAGGAAAGCACTCCTTGCCACCGCCGCCACCTGGGATTCCAGTGACAGCTCTGGGTCGAGAAGCACTCCCAAGCTGCGGACCCTGTCCTTTAGAAGGAGTGCTACCCCGTCCAGGACAAGGTCAAAGTCACTTACCTGAAACCGCGATCCGCCCACCAACAGGACTTCTGTCTTATCTGGACTGAGGCTCATTTTATTGGCCCTCATCCAGCCCATTACCTTGGCCAGGCACCGGTTCAGCACAGCCACTGCCTCACCTGGAGTAGATGTAAACGAGAGGTAGAGCTGGGTGCCATCAGCATACTGGTGACACCGCAGCCCAAACCTCCTAATGAACTCTCCCAATGGTTTCATGTAGATGTTAAATAGCATGGGGGCCAAAATAGAGCCCTGCGGAACCTCATGGCACAACTGCCATGGCGCAGAGCCACAGTCCCCCAGCACCACCTTCTGGAGTCGGCCAGCCAGGTAGGAGCAGAACCACTGCCAAGCAGAGCCTCTTGCTCCTAACCCTTAATTTTGCTCTCCTTATACTTCCTCACAACAAAGAGGCAGCAGAAAAAGTTGCAGCTTTTAGGACAGTGACCAAGCACATCTGAGGCAGCCAAGGAATGGGGCTTGCCCAGCTTTCTTGTTCTGGTGGACTCGTTTCTTCCTTTGAAGGCCACCTAACAGAGGGCAGGACCACAGGTGGCCTGCCAGCAGATCTCCATGAAGCTGCCCCTTCCTGCCTGCCATCTGACCTGCCCCAAGGCAAGGCACCCTGGGAAGATGGTGGCAACCTTGTATGGGCAGAGGTGACCCTGCTGATGTGCCGGGGCTGTGGGAGCAGGGCAAATGGAGGCTGGCCTCGGTGGTGCTTGTGGCTGCCTGGCTTCTGGTGCCCAGGCTTGGGGAAGAGATGCGTTGCCATCTCCGCAAAGCCCCTGCCGCATGCCTGCAGAGGCTGTTGCCTGGGCGGCTGGGAGCCGAGACTCTGGGCAGGGCGCCTGGAAGGCACCTGAGGAGGAGGCGAGGGCCGCTCCATCCAGGGGCTGCCTGCTTTGTGGAGGAGCCCCCCCCCCCGCACGCTCCCGGTCCCTCATCTGGCCGGTGGTGCCACAGGGAGCAGCTGCAGCAGTCGGGTCGGTGCGAGGCTGAGGTGCTGTCGCGCCAGCCCGGGCTCGCCGGGAGCGCATCTCTGACTTCCCGGCGCAGAGAAGCGGGGAGCGATCCGGTCCCTCCCACCCGGCCACCGCACAACGCGCGGACGGGTGGGGGCCACGCGGGCAGCCTCTGCTCTGCTTCACTTCTCCTGCAGGCAGAACGGGCGCGCACAGGAGCCCGGAGGCGCCGGCCGGCCGGCCGGCCCGGCGTTCCTCGGCAGTGGGGCGGGGAGCCGCCAGACCTGCGGGAGACGTCCTGGAGCAGCGGCCGGGCAAGCAGCGCGCCCGGCTCGAGGAGACGCCTTCCGAGGGGCGGCGGGCGCGGGCGCAAGCCGCAGCTAGCCGCGCTGCGCGGCGGAGAGCTGCAGCCACTGCTCCGACGACCGGCTTCGGAGAAGCCGCGCCGGGCTCGACCGAGGGAGCCCTGATCTCCGCCGGGCCGGCCGTGGCGGGACGTCGATGCCGCGCTCATGCCGCTCCGCTCTCGGCCGCTGCAGTGCCCGCAGGCGCGAGGCGCGGGTCGGGGAGCGGCGCCCGCGCGAGGCGTTCCAGGCACTCCACCGACGGGGCGGCTTCAGACGTGACGCGCGTGATCATCCTGGGACGATGGCAGACCGGCAGCTGAGGGCCGCGCGCGGGCGCCGCTGCGCTCATTGAGTGCCCCTTCGCTCCCGGGCCTGGAAAGGTACCCCCAAATCCAACGGTAGCTGAATGGGCCTCGAGCCTCTCCCGCTGCCGCTGATCACCCTTTCCTGCCCCCTTCGGAACGCGGCGGGCGCCTCGCCTCGCCGGGACTGGGGGACCGAGGGAAGCCAACGGCGAACGGGACCCTCGCCGCCGCCGCCGCCGCTCCTCCTCCTCGTCCTGGCGGGGACGGGTTGCCGCCGCAGGAAAGGGCTCCACACGGCCGGGGCTCACGCCCCGAGGCTCACCTCCGTGCGAAGGGGCGGCGATCTCCGCGTCGCCTGACGAGGGATTTCGCGTCGACGAAAGCTGAAGGCTTTCCGCGGGGGGCTGCCCGGGGCCGCGCGGGGGAGCTGCTGTCGCCGGCCCGGCGCCGAGGGAGTTAACGCCCGCCTCTTTTTTTCTCCGGCCGCTCGGCTGACCTTCCCAGGGAGAGCAGCGAGGCAGCGCCGCGCATGCGCCCCCTCCCGGCCCGGAGGAGCCCGCTGCCTCGGGGAGCAGAGGAGCCGCCTGTCAGTCAGTCAATGCGGAGTCCGCCCGGGGGCGGCTCGCGTCCTCCCGCCCACCCAGCCTTCCCTCCCGTCCGTCCCTCTCCGCGCGGTCCCATTGGTAGGCGGACCTTGAGCATAGCTGGGAGGGCTGGGGGGGCGCGAAGGGGGTTCTGCCGTGCCCCCGACCGCTTCCCCGCCGGGGCTTGGACGTGCTCCGCGCGGCGCTCAGGCATGGTGCGGAGGCTGTCCGGGCGCGGGGAGCCGCGGGGAGCCGCTGAGCGCCCGGTCGTCGGCCGTCCCCATATGTTCCGCCACCTGCAGACAGAAGGCCCCCACCCCCGCCTTGGCCATGCGCGCCCGGCAACGGGGCCGTGGCGAGCGCAGGCGAGGGAGCCGTTCTTGGGTACCGCGCCCCACCCGTTCCTTGGCAACGCGGCTGCCTCTGTTGCCAGGGCGATGCGCGCAGGGAGATGCGGGCAGTTCTCCGTGCTGGGCTGGGCTGGGCTGGGCAGGGCAAGGCAGGGCAGGGCAGGGCGGTGCAACGAGCGGGGCACGGGTGGAAGCGCATCCCCAGAGCGCCGCCTGAGCCCCTGCTCTGCGGGGTGGGAGCCGGTCTTGCCGTGTGGGCGACGCTCGCGCCACCCCAAGCGTGCCGGGAGGAGGAGGGAGGGGAGGAAGGAAGGAGCAAGGAGGAAGGAAGGGAGGAAGGGATCCGTGACTTGCTAGGGCGGCGACGGCGGATCGCAGCCTGTCCGTTGGCAATGGGGGGAGGCATGCCGCCCGCGAGACCGACCCTCCCGCGGCTCCGGCTCCCGCAGCCTCTGTCCCCGCCAGTCTCAGATGGGGGCGGGGAGCGCCTTTCCCTTCGCTTCCCTCCGTGGCTGGGCGGCCTAGACGGTCCCGAGGGATGAGGCCTGGAAGCGGCGAAGGGAGGGGCGCCGTGGCGGGAAGTCATTGTGTGACCGGCGGGGACGGACGGGCGGACGGAGCGCCAGGCTAGGCGGGCGGGCGCTGCGCCGCGAGGCTGCCGCCCGGACAGAACAGGCGGCGGCGGCGGCGGCGCGGCGGCTTCGGCCTCGGCTGCGATCAGACGCGGCGCTAGCGCCGGGGCTGGAGCATCGTCCGGCTGCCCGTCGCCGCCTCGCTCCGCTCCGCTCCGCTCGGCCGTGCCAAGCCGAGGCGCCCGGACTGCTCGCGGCGCAGCAGCGGAGGAATTCGGCAGCTGCCCCCGCCGCCGTGGGCCGTCGCGGGCGCCCTGCTGGGGCCCCCTCCCCCCTCGGCCGGCGGCGCTGTTAGAAGTGCGAGCCGAGCAGCGCTCGGAGGGAGAGAGTTGGAGGAAAAGGCAGAGGAAGGAGGGAAAAGGCAAGAAAGGGAGGCAGCGTCGCGCGGGAGAGCGAAGGACGGACGGGCGGACGGACGGACGGACGGAAGGAGGAGGAGAGACCGGGAAGGAGGAGGAGAGACAGAGCCCGGGCGACCCCGATGGCCGCGGAGGAAGTCACTGGAGGGGCGCGAAAGGCGACGAAAAGCAAACTTTTTGAGTTTCTGGTCCATGGGGTGGTGAGTGCGGGAACTTCGGCTCTGCCTGGCGCGGAGAGGAGGCGTGCGGGAGCCGGCCCGCGGGGGGGCGGGGGCAGCCCGCAGCCGCTGGGCGCCTCGCGGGGGGGCACGCCCCCTCCCCCGGCACGTGCTCCGCGGGCTGCCCGCCTCGTGCGAGCAGGTGCGCGGCGCCCGGGGCCGGCCCGGTGGGGGCCGGTCGAGAGCCGGCGGTGCCTGGGGGGCTCCGAAGCGGGGGCTGCGAGCCCTCCCGCGCCGGCCGCGGGGTAGCCTTGGCCATTCCTCTTTTGTCTTGGCTCAAGGAATCTGTGACACTGACTCTCAAGTAGGACTGGAAGATGCTTCTCTGCAGGTCAGTGCTCCTTTTCCGGAAGCAGGCAGGCAAGAGTGGGACCCCACGGCACGGTGGGCCCGCGTGTGTCAAGACCCAGATTTTGGCCCTGGTGAGCTAGGGGCCCCTTACATCGCGGGCTGCAGGTGCTGCTCCTCCCGGCCCTTCTGGCCTTTGGCGTGCCTGGCCTGCGGGAGCTTGACATCGTGGGGGTGGCCCTCTCGCCTCACTTTCTGGAGTGTAGCCTAGTGGCCCTGGCAGAGACCCCCTGGTGGGACTGAGCGCTGGCGGGGTCACTCAGCCCAGCTGCGGCTGCTCGCTCTGTGGGCCGGCCCCAAGTTGCCCCCAAGTGGGGGCAGCCCTCAGCCCCCCCCCCGCAGGCTCATCCTCCTCGCCAGCAGAATGACATGATCTGCTGAAGGCAGCACCTTCGCCTGGTGGTCCTCGGGCCTGGAGCTTTCCTCCACAGGTCCCGGAGTCCCTCGCAGGAGGCAGCCGAGGGAGGCCGGGAGCTGTAGCCCAGCACTTCTGGCGGCCACGGGACTGGGGAAGGCTGGGAGAAGTCCTCTCTGGCTGGCATGCCAGGTCTGAGGCCTGTTGGAGCACCAGGTGGGGCTGTGGAGAGGAGGACAGCCTTTAGCAAGTTGGACAGGAATTCTCTCCTCAAAGGCCAGGCAGTGCCAGGAAAGGGGTGCCACTGGCCGGACTCCTCAGTGGGCTCCCCGGCAGCCAGATCTGACAGAACCGTCCTCTAGACTGACCAGGGTGCTCCGGTGTTTGGTTCCTTCCTGAGGAGATGACTTCTAATAATAGAGGGCACCTTAATGGAAGTGGAATGTGTTGGTGGTGCTGCTGCCGCTGCCTCTTGGAGAGGCTCCCCCGGCGTGGGGGAAGCTTGAAGGAGCTGCCTCCTTTTGTGCCCCGTCTTTTGCTTTAAGCCTGGAGCGAGGCGTCCACCCTCCCAGGCCCCACGGCTTGCTGGCCTCCCTCCCCAGGGCCGGCCGCATGCCTGCTGCCCCCTCAGTCCACAGCCGCAGGACTCCTGCTCCGGCATTCTCTGTGCTGCAGCTGCTGGGCTGTACAGCTGCCTTCCTGTTCGCCCGGCTTGCCCTGCCCCCTGCTAGCCGCCGACCTTTCCCACATCTCCCCGGCACTCCAGGGCATCCCGACATGAAGCTAAGGAGTCTTCCCTGATTGTTGCTTGGCTCAGTTTTAATAATGTATCAGTGTTGACTGGAAGGGGTTGCTCAGAGTGTGGTTTTGCTGCGCTCGGTCCTCTGCGGGACATCTGTGGGCTGAGAGCAGCTCCTCTCCCACAGAAGAATTCTTGGTGGAGGTGGACTTCGCAAGCATGCATGGGGCAGGGTGGGGACGGGGCAGGGCTTGGGCTGAGGAGGCACCATGAGGGCTCAAGAGTCTTCTCCACCCACCCCAAAGCTGCCGCAGCGGTTCTGTGACGCATCTTTGCATGTTGCGGGTAGTTCCGTTGATCATTTTGCTTTTCTTCTTCTACAAAGTACACCTGGCATTAAGAGGGGTGCTGCTAATTGGGATGGAGGTTTCTTTGCTCAAGGAAACAAGGGACAAAAATGGCTCATTTGCTTCCACCTTGCATAATGATCCAGCTTTCAGGATGTGTGTTTCCCATGATGCTAAGCACCTTGGCAGGATGTGCCCAGGCCCTGGGCGTTGAGACGGGCTGCATGGCTAGCCAGGAGAACAGGAGTGAAGAGGGGTGGGGACGGGGAGGAGAAAGAGCTTCGAAAGACCCTTTTATGGCCAAGCGCTCTCCCGCAAGAATGTTCAGCATTTAACATATAATCGACAGTGACTTGAACATCCCATCTTCTCTGACCCAGGGCAACCCTATGAGTGAGCACCCCAGCTCACCCCATGAGTGCTCAGCTCTTGTGACTGCCTTTGTGGACTCAGTCCATCTCGTATTTGGTAGTTGTCTGCTTCTACCTTTGACATTTCCTAGCACAACTGTCTTCTCCAGAGTCTTGCTTTCCCATGCTGTGCTCAAAGTAAGACAGCTTCAGTTTCACTATTGTTGCTTTCAGGGAAAGTTCTGGCTTCGTTTGATCTCAGACCCACTTGCTCATCTTTCTGTCAATCCAGGGTTTTGGCAAAGCTCTCCTCCAGAACCATATTTCAGAGGCATTTTCTTCCCGCCTATGTTTTTAACCATTCAGCTTTCACCCCCATACACGGTGATCAAGAATAAAAGAGTGTGGATGATCTTGGCCTTGGTCCTCAGTGAAACGTTCTTACGCTTGATCTAATGCCTTCATTGCCGCCCTTCCAAATCTCAGTCTTCTAACTTCTTGGCTGAAATCTCGGTTTGAATTGATGACTGAGCCAAGGTATGCAAATCTTCCACAATTTCAGTGTCTGAAATGTTACCAGTAAAGTTCTGTAATTTTTCTGTAGTCTTCATGTTCCACTCCAGTCCCATATTTGCACTTCTTATACTTTTGTCAGGAGTCATTTCAATTCATTGCTGCTTTCTGGCAGTAATGTGGTATCATCTGCATAGCCAAAATTATAGATGTACCTTCCATTAGTTTTCACTCCTTCGTCCTCTGATCCCAATGCCACTTTCCTTATCTCTCCTGAATGCAGGTTGTACTTCTAGGGAGATAAAATACACCGCAGTCTGACATGTTTGCCTACAGGAGACCAGTCTGTTTTTCCCTTTCCTGTCCTAAGAGCTGCTCATGTCCACGACAGAGGTTACACAACAGGACAATCAAGCACTGAGGCAGGACTGTCCATGGCTTCTTGTGATCCACGCAGAGGCTTTGCTGTAGTCTATAAAGCATAGACGGAACTTCTCCTGAAATGCTTTGGGGTGCTCCAGTAGCCAACATTTGTTTGCAATGTGATCTCATGTACCTCTTCCTTTTTGGAGTCCAGCTCGTATGTCCAGCATTTCTTGCTCCGTACAGCGTAATGTTCATTGTTGCATCTTTGAGCATCATTTTGCTTACACATGAAATTGGTCCAACAGTTCCGTCATTGCTGTGCTCACTTGTATCTCCTTCCATGGAGATTGGAGCGTACACTGAATGTTTCCAGTACATGGCCCCAAAGTTTCATTTGCCTTATTCAGTGCCATAATTTTGTTAGGATTTGGAACGATACAGTTTTCGCAGCTTGAGTGTGTCCTGTCTGCTCTGGGTGCTTTATTCCTTCTCAAAGTTGCTTTCCCATTGCTTTCTAATATTGCAGATTCTTCCCCACAGGCTTCCTCTTTGAAGAAATCTGACTTTTTTCCCTCTTCGATATAATTCCTCCATGAATTGTTTTCATTTTCTCTCTGTTTTACCCTGGTCAGATAGAGGCACTGGGGAGCAGGTGATCTGCTATATGAACAGCAGCAGGACCCCTTGATGCTCGGCCAGGCTGGCTTGAGCCACTGCCAGTTTCAGCAGGTCCCAAGTCACAGGGCAGGGGAGCAAACTGACTCTGTGCTCCCGCCCCCTCTGAGGCTCATTGTGGCTTTTTGCCCCCCCCCTTTCTGCTTTTTTGGGGAAATCAAAGCCACGAGTGATCTGTGTGAAAAGATTGCAAAAATGAGTGACAGTGCAAGGGGAGGGGTGCTCGATCCCCCCTTCTCAGTGAGACCCTCTTCATTTGCATGGCGGGGGGTAGCCAGGCTCTTCTGATGGTTTCCTCACTTCTACCTTTCTTGCACTTCAACGTGTTTGGGAAAATGGAAAAGTGCAAGCCCCCCACCCCCCACTCCTATTACAGGAGTTTGGACAACGAGCTGTCAATATTCTGGCATCTTTTAAAGGTTGTTGGGGTTTTTTTTTTTAACAGAACATAACATGGCTTTTTTGATAGGGCAAACTTGGAATAGCATTGCCAAACAAACAAATCACCCTTTAAAGAAAATGGAGTTTTGGCAACCCAGTGTCAAAAGCCACCTGAATGGGATGGTGTGACTTGGTGTCCTGCCACAGCAGGGGCTGGACCTGATGGCCTTCATGGCCCCTTCCAACTCTACTATTCTGTGAGTCTGTGAAAACTGGCAGCTGCTGCTAAAGAAGGTGGTTCATACTTTTCTACCTTCCCAGGTGCCAAGAAGCTCAGGAAAGGGTGGAAAATGAGAGAACCGCCAAGGAAGGCCAGTCCAAAAGAAACTTTGAGGATCTTGCTTTGAAAGGAATGATCTAGTCAGCATCCCTCTTTTTGAAAGCGATGATCACTTGAGGCTTTGTTTTCTCTTGGCATCATGCCATTTGACAGATGTCATGACAGCCCAACTTAAAAAATAAACTCCTGGCAGCCTCTCTGGGTCAGTGCACTTTAATAGAAGACCCTCTTCTCCTCTGAATGTTGCATGGGGAACGTTGGAGAACCACAAAGCTGCACAAGCAAGCACTTGTGCCAATCCAGCTGAAAGAAAGAAAGAAAGAAAGAAAGAAAGAAAGAAAGAAAGAAACTTTCTTTTCATGCATGTCTGAGGTGCATTTTTTAAAGTATGTTGAGCCAGTGATCGGTCTTCCAATGGGCTGCTTGGGGCCTTTGAAGGGGCTGTCAAACATAGAAACAGAGTGAGTCAGAAGGGGTCTCCCGGGCCATCTAGTCTGACCCCCAGCTCCAGCGTGCTCCGCTCACAACACGCCCACCATGTGCATGTCCAGCCTATGTTTGAATACCCTCACCAGTGGGGTCTCAATGACCTCTCATGGAAGCCCATTCCACACCCTCGGGGTCCTAACTGTCAGGAAGTGCTTCCTGGCATCCACCTTGAACCTGGGTTGCCCGAGCTTGGCTCCGTTGGAGTGCGTCCTGCCTTCCTCTGCAGGGGAGAGCAGGTCTCTCCCCACCTCCGTGTGACACCCCCTCACATACCTGTATGTCACCAACATATCCCCTCTGAGTCTCCTCCAGGCTGAAGAAACATAGAAACAGAGCGAGTCAGAAGGGGTCTCCCAGTCCATCTAGTCTGACCCCCTGAAATAATCAAAGCAGTTTTTGATTATTTTTTGAAAACTCTGTAAAAAGAAGAAAAGGGGGGGGGGTAAAGGGGCAAAAACTCTGTGGTGAGTCCAAAATGACTTGAGATGCTGAGACAAGGGGAAGATGGATGAATTGGTTCTGCTGGGAGGTCTCCTGGGTTTACCCACAAAGGGGCTGAGGAGAATAAAAGAGAAACTGCAATGTAATCAATCAATCAATCAAAACAAGATTTGACCTTGTTAAGCAGAAAGATCCTCGGAGAAAGAGAAGTCCCCCAAACATGTATGCTAACTATTCTTCATGTGTTCTGTTTAGGTAAATTTGACATTTTAATATTTACTGTTGGACAGAGAAGCACTTTACTTTTACTTTTTAAAGAATATGTTTATAAATATTTCTATTAAACTTTGGTAATTATAGCCTGAATGTATTTATTTAGAGATGTTTGCAGTTTGCTCGTTGTTGGAGCAATACATATATATTATTTGATAGTAGTTTTGTGTTGTTTGGCTTGGGCGATGCCTTGGGGACCATCACACGTAGATTGTTATAGTTCTTGCTGCCCAAAACAAATTTCATAAATTTGAATGCGATTGGGTGCCTGCCTCAGATGTGAGGAACCTGTGAGAAGCTCACCTCACGGGATCGGCTACCCATCCCGTCTCTTTGCATCCAGTTCTTACGGCCTGGATGGCGTGCATTAATTATATCTCCGTTGAAATTAAAGTTGTTGGCTTGGGCCCCGTTCGCCCTCCCGTCGGGATCATCTCGGATCCTGTGGATCATCTCGGATCCTGTTCATGCGTGCAGAGTCGCCAGTGGCCTCTCCCTGTTCGATCTGATCAGCGTGTCCCCTGCCTGCTCCTCTGAATCACTGATAGATGGTGACTCACAAAGGGCTCCTGCAGTGCCCCACCTGCCGCTTCTCTTCAGGGTCACCAGATCCATGGACAACCAGCTTTCTGCATGTCCATCCGTAGCCACACATCCAGCTAACGGCAGCTTCGCCTAGCTCAGCTAGAACAGGAGGCTGTGCGGCTCTGGGTGCACGCCTTGTAGACATCAAGGTGCAGTGCGCCACAGTGGTCCCTTGATCTGCTAGGCTAGCAACTCTGTTGGAGGAGGAGGAGGCAAGGCCAATCCCTCCTGATTGGTTTCGGGAAGCCTGTGCGGGCTCGCCGTGATGGCCGCCACTGCCACCACCCCGTGCTCACAGCGGGGCTGCACAGCCATTGGCCGAGGCAGCACTCGCTTGGGTCTGCCCTAGAGGCAGGAACAGAGCGAGCCGGAAGGGGCCGCCCAGGTCACGCAGTCTGGCCCCTGGCTCCATTTTGAAGAGGGGGGCACGACCTCCCTGCTACTTGTCTCCAGGTGTGCTGGAAATAAAAGTCAGAGACTAAGATTATGCTTGCAAGTTCCTTCACCCTCCTCGACTGTGACTTGGCTGTCCTTGGAGATTTGAATTCATTTATAATAGCCAGATGTTCCTGCAGCACCTCCTGACCTGCCTTGGGCTGCCGCTTCTTCCTGGCATCATTTGATCTATTTTTGCCCAGTCAGGTGCAGTTCCACCTGTGGGAGAAGACTGAGACCTGCAGACCTGCCTCCTCCCACCTCCTGCATGTGTCTCATTTAAATTTGCTCTTCTGAAGCTCCATTGGCAGCTGGGTTCCCCTCCCACCATGCCTCGTTGTCTGGCCTGCTGGAATGCTGGCCACTTCGCCCTCAGCCTCCTGCTGTTCAGAAACCTGCCTCTGTCGAATCTCTGTGCAGCTGACCTGAAATATTCAGGTAGAGGCAGAAAGGGAAGGCGGCAGAGAGCACTGAGTGTGGCCTGAACCTCATGCTCCAACGAATGCAAAGCTTTACCTCAAAATTGTAGTGGCCTGTGCAGCGTTGTTGTACACGCATCTCTTGTGCCATTTAGCCTGGGGATGAGGAGCCCTGGAAACTGTTAACACACAGTTGCACCGGGCCAAAGGATGGATTAGACTATGTGCTGCTTAGCAATGGTCACCTGAAAGTTAAATTAAAATTGATTTTCAGTTTGACTAGTATTATACCTATCCAATTTGCTTAGCTGGACTTTGGTAACATTAATTCAGTGCTGTTAACTTTGTGAAATGATGTATTTCTAAAAGTGGGAAATTATCTGCAGAAAAATGCAAACATTGATCTGGGGAGGAGTGATTTCTGGATCCACACTGTTGCTTGGCACCCAGCTGGTCTCACAGCCGAAGGGCCACTGACCCAGGGGCCCGTCTGCTCCCCTGGTGGCTGCTTGTGGCTGACTGCAGGTGGTGCCCTCCGGCCCGCTGCCAGCCGAAGACTTGCTGGGTGGGGTTCTTGTGGTCAGTCGTGTCAGTCCGCTTCTCGAGGTTCTTGTGCACAGATGCTGGCTCACAGATTTAGAAACCGTTGCCCCCAGACACAACATCATTGCCGTAATTGATAGAATGGCATCAGCCTGCAGTCCCCAGATCCACCAGAAATGTCTTCCTACTTGGCTGCTGTGCCCACTTCCTGCCCGTCTGCCTGGTAGAGTTTACCCCCCTGTGGTGGCACAGAACTCCTGCAGGGTCCGTGATCAAAATAGGTTGCTGTTCCTCGGCCGCTTGAGATCTGGGCACCTGACTAGGTCTGAGATCAGGTGCTAGTGAAAGCACTGCTGAAGACCCCCCTGCCTCCCTGGCCCCAGAAGAACTTAGCGGTTTTAGGGCGGTGGCAAGCATCCCTTTCCTGGGCAGGATTCTCAAGTGGGCTGTGGCCAACCGGGGGAACGCTGGGGGAGAGTGACCACGTGCAACTTGCCCTTGCGATTATAAAGGAGACAAAGGGCAGCTGAAGCCAAACAGGCATCCTGGACTTCGGGAAAGCCAACTTTAATGAACTCAGAGAAAGGATAAGCAAAGTGCCGTGGCAACACACCCTTAAGGGAAAAGGGGTCCAAGAGGGGTGAGGAATCTCAAAAAAGAAGATTCTCCAGGTACGACTGTGAACAATTCCATCAGGAAAAACTGTGGAAGGCGGCAGAGGGAGCTCACGTGGCTCCACAAAAGGCTAAGTGATTGCCTGAGAGAAAGAAAGAAAAAGAAGAAGAAGAAGAATACAAACAGGAAGTGGGACCCTGGCATCAGGAAGGCTAAAGCAGGAAAGGAACTGAGAAAAGCAAGGGATGCCAAGCGCAACAAGAAGGCCTTCTTCAGATGCATCCAGAACAGAAGGCATGCAAGAGAGAACGGTGTCCAGATACTTAAAGTGGATGACATAGAATAGGCAGAGGCGCTCAGTTCCTGCTTTGCCTCAGTCTTCTCCCCCAAGGAAATCTGCAACCAAGAGGAGATACAAGCTGGAAGCGAGAGATGGCAGCCCAAAATTGACAGACAAACGGTCAAGGAATACCTAGTGGAATAAACATGTTCAAATCAGCAGGGCCTGATGAACTCCATCCCAGAGTCGTAAAAGAAGAGTCATAAAAGTCATAGCAGAGGAACTCTCAGAACCGCTGGTTATTATCCTTGATACATCTTGGAAAACAGGAGAAGTGCCAGACGGCTGGAGGAGGGCTAGCATTATCCCTATCTTCAAAAGGGTCAGGAGGAGATGAACCCGGGAACTACAGACCAATTACTCTGACATCAATCCCTGGAAAAATTCTGGAGAAAATAATGTAACAAATCCACCTGCAAGCATCTTGAAGAAAAATTGAGTGATTCATAGAAACTAACATGGATTTATCAAAAAATGTCAGACTAATTTAATCTTATTTTTTGACTGGGTAACCTCCCAAATGGACAGAGGGAGCACTGTGGACAGAATCTAGACTTTAGCAAAGCTTTTGACATTGTGCCTCATGATATTCTGATAAGCAAATTAGCAAACAGTTAATTTGCTAATAGATGGAAACACTATTAGGTTGATCCAAAGTTGGCTGCTGAATCGGACACAAAGGTGCTCATCAGTGGCACCTTCTCAAATTGGGTGGAGGCAACTAGTGGGGTCCCGCAGGGTTCAGTCCAGGCCCACTGCTCTTCAGCATCTTCATTAATGATTTGGATGAGGACGTACAAGGAAAGAAAATCATATTTGCAGATGATACAAAACTGGGTGGAATAGCAAACACCCTAGAAGAAAGAATGAAGATCCTGAGTGATCTTGATAAATTTGAATGCTGGGCTAAAAGCAACAGAAGGAGATTCAGTAGGGACAAGTGCCAAGTCCTCCACCGAGGAAAAAGAAACCAAAGGCATTGATACAAGATGGGGAATACATGGCTCAACAGGACTGGGAAAAAAAGACCTTGGAGTTAGTTTGGACAACAAGCCAACCATGAGCCAACAATGCAATGCAGCTGTAAAAACAGCAAATGCTATTTTGGGAAGCATTAATAGAAATATTACTTCCAAATCACGAGAAGAGGTAGCTCTCCTATACACCTCACTTGCCAAAACTCATCTGGAATCCTGTGTCCCATTCTGGGCACCAAGATTTAAGAAAGATGCAGAAAAATTAGAAAGGCTCCAGAGGAAGGCAACAAAAATGATCCAGGGTTTGAAGACACTGCCCTGTGAGGAGAGACTGAGGGAACTGGGCATGTTCAGTCTTGAGAAGAGAAGGCTGAGAGGGGACATGATATCCCGCTGTAAGTACCTCAAAGGCTGTCACAAAGGGGAAGGTCCAGATTTCTTCTTGCTGATACCAGAATGTAGGACATGGAAGAATCAGTTGAAGCTGTGACAACCCAGGTTCAGGCTAGACAGCAGGATAAGTTTCCTCACTGCCAGAGCAGTACAATTTCGGAACCAACTGCCTGGAGAGGTTGTGGGCTCTTCCACACTGGAGGCATTCAAAAGAAACTGGGCAGCCATCTGAGTGGGGTGGTGAAAATTGGTGTCCTGCACCAGTGGGCGGATTGGACCCAGTGGCCTTCAGGCCCCTTCCACACACTGTTCTAGTGTGTTTTCCTCCATAGGTTGATGATGCACAACTCTATCTCTTCTTTTCCTCTTCAGCAAGTGAGGCTGTGGATGTGCTGAACTGGTGTCTGGCCGCAGCAGTGGACTGAATGACCACAAAAAACTGAGACTTAATCCAGGAAGATACTGTTAGTGGGTGGTTCTTCTGGCCTGATGGAGAGAATTCACCCTGCTCTAGTTGGGGCTGTATTTCTCCTGAAGGGGCAGGGGGGGAGCGGGGTGCTCCTTGATCCATCCTTGTCCCCGGAGGCCCAGGTGGCTTCAGTGGCTTGGGGCACCTTCTACCAGCTTTGGCTGCTGGCTCAGCTATGCCACCATCTGGGCAGAGACGGCCAACTATCAACTGCTTGGGCCAATACGTTTTTTTTGCTCTTCTGCTGCCGCTTCACAGCAGCGGCTCCTGTTCTGCCTGCAACCCACCAAGGCATCTCGGCCCATTTCGCACATACCGTTGGCAGGCCGGCTGTCTCCCGCCCTGGCCTTGTGTCCTTGATTCTTTGTCCCCAAAGGCAAGACTTCACCTTTCCCTCTGCCGAGTTGCAGCTTGTTAAATTTGGCCCAGCATCCCCGCCTGCCTAGATCTGGAATCTTGCTCCGTCTTCCGCCGCATTGGCGCTCCCTCCTACCCTCTCTTCTGCAGGTGTGGCATGCGCCCTCGGCCGTTCCGTCCGAGCAATGCCTAGATGTGCAGCGTGGCGGGGGCAGCGCCCGCAGCACTGCGCTTGAGACCTTCCTCCAGGAGGAGGCCGAGCGTCAGCGGGCCCTCCTGAGGCGGTTGCTCCAGCCCAGGCCACTTTGCTAGCTGGCAAGCCAGATTTCCTGGGAAAACTTGTCAGATGCTTTGCTGACATCCAGTCACAGAGTGCCAACAACTTGCCTATGATCTACCCAAAAATGGAGATACGGCTGATCTGGCAGGATGTATTCCCGACAAAGACGTGTTGTCTCCTAGTCATCAATGCATTGTTTCCTGGGTGCTCACAGATTGACCGCTTGGTCAGCCACTGAATTGTTGCCCAGTTTTGACATCAAGCTCCTGAGTTCTGCCCTTTCCCCCTTCTTGAAGAACATCTGTCCATCTCCAGGAGTTCTCCAAGTTCACTGACAAAGGCCCCAAATAGCTCCCACAATCGCCGCCAGCTCCTGCTGATGTAATTTGTCAGATCCAAGAGACCTCGATTCAAGTCAGCTTGGTGTCTGGTCATCTTCCCCTTCGCTACCCGGCTATCCCCGCCTGTGTAGTAAGAGCTGGTAGAGGCTCCCCAGCGCCTTCTGCCACCTCGAGAGAGATGCTTGGCTGGAACGCGGGAGATGGGCCTCTCAGCTCAGGCAATGGCCAGGGGGTCCTCTAGCCACTGTGCGTCTTAAACGAACGCGCCCACATTCCTGACATCAACCAGCGCACGTGCCTCCTTTGGCCTCGGCTGTTACCTTGGCTTTCTCCTGAGCAGCGATTTATCCCAGGTTACATCTCCTTCTCTTGAGCGCCTTCTGCTCCGCTTCCTCCCTCCCAATGCCTGCACATGTACGGGGTGCCTGAGTCGCTGCAGAGGGCATCACCCAGGGGCCCTCGCCCTCAGCCGCTGCCACCTCCAGGCCGACTGGCTGCTTCCCAGCTCTTCTGCCAACCCTGCCCAAGCTCCCCGCTTGCTTCCTTGCACAAGCCTCCTTGTTTCTGAGCGGGGTTTGGTCTTCCTGCCTTCTGGTTTCCCAAAATTTTGTTTCAGCAAAGTTTGTCAAAAACCTCCAGCCCATTCTTAGGCTTTGCTGGTCGGAAGACCTGCCCTCCCCCCGACCCCACGGGCATGCAATGCGGAGGCCCGGCTGCAGGTCAGAAAAGGGCTCTCCGGGCTGGGCGGCGGTGGCCAGGAGGGCTCCCGGGGCAGCGCTGGGGGCAAGTCTGCAGCGCTTTCCAGAGTTCACTGATCGGGCTCGGGTTGCGACTGGCGAGCGGCAGCTGCCTCTCTGCGGAAGGCGGCTGGCATGCCGAGCGACAGGGGCAGGTGGCTCCGAGTCCCATGTGAGCGGGAGGGAAGGTTGCTGCTGGGGGGGGGCGGGGGAGGCCGCTGCTCCTTTCCAGGCTGGGCAACAGGTGCACTGGCTTGAATTGGCTTGGCTGGGGGGGGGAGGGTCTGCCTCTGCTCTCTGCTCTCTGCCCCGGCACCCCCACCTCTTCGCGTTGTTCCTGCAGGCCGAGCGTATGGCTTCCATCTCTCTGCCCAGTTTACAGGCTGTTGCTAATGGTTTTACTGGTATTTCTTTGCATGAGACCAACATGGGGCTTTACGGAGCACCTGCCACAAGCACATACGTAGGTCCCTGCCCCGAGGAGTCTGCAGTGCAAATGTTGCCAGTGCCAGGTTGGTGAGGTAGGACAATAAGCAGGCCAGGTGCTCCGTGCAGCCCGGAGAGGCTCTCTGACCAAAGGGGCTGCTGGCCTGGAACGTGATGGCGGGCAGTGGGGGCAGCCATGGGGCACTGGTTTCACTGCACTGGGCTCAAGCTTGGGCACCAGATCTTGGCAATTCCCATGTGAGCAGGGGTCGAATGGGGCAGCATTCAAGTATTATCAATGCGTAAGATTTTCTGCCCTTGCAGCAAGACACAGGGGGGCTTGGTGCCACGAGGAAAGGAGTAGGTGTGTAAGGCCAAGCGTCCGTGCGCCTGGCTTTGCCGAGGGCGGGGGGGAACCTGGAGCGCCAGCTGGAGCTTTTCAGACATGGGCTTTGAGGAAGGGCTTGGTGGAAGGAGAGAAAGGGAGCAGAAGCCCCTGTGGTGTGGTCCGGGCAAAGGGGCTTGGTGGGATGCAGGATGGAGCAGGGAGGCCAAGTGGGAACCCAAGGAGGGGAGAGCGGGGATGTCCAGAGGGGCAGGGGAGGGTGTTGTGGCGAAGAAGCACAAGGAATGGAGGAGGCTGGGCTATGGCAGGCAGGCCCGGGGGGGGGAAGGGGCTCAGCAGTGGCACAAGCACAGGCTGCATAAGGAATCGGGGGGCAGGGGAGGGGGGCTTGGAGGCAGTTTGCAATGTTCTGTGGGGGCGAATGGCCGGATGGGCAGAAGCAGATCTTGTAGAACCATAAAAGAGTAGAGTTGGAAGGAGCCAGAGGGGCATCGGGTCCAAGTCCTGCTGTCGCAGGACACCACCCCACTCAGGTGGCTGTCCAGACGCTTTCCGAATGTCTCCAGCGAGAAGAGCCCACCAGCTCCCCAGCTCACAGGTTCCATTGCCGTGGTGCTCCAACAGTGAGGACATTCCTCCTGGCGTCCGGTCTGAATCTGGCTTCTCGGAACTTGAGTCGCCATTCCATGTCCCGCGCTCTGGAAGGAATGAGAAGAGACCTCGTGCTCCCTCTCTGGGGCGGCCTCGGAGGTCCTCGTGGAGGCTCGCACAGCCCCTCCGAACCTCCTCTCCCTGAGGCTGCACGTGCCCAGTTCCGCAATCTTGCCTCCCAGGGCTTCGCCTCCAGCCCCTGATCCCCCCCTGTGGTCCTCCTCTGGGCCCTCTAGACTTTCCGCGTCTTCTCAGCTGCCCAGACCGGGACAGAGATTGCCAGGCGAGGCCTGACCGGTGCTGCGTGGAGGGGAGCTGGCGCTTCACCTGTCTGGGAAGTGCTGCTTCTGCTAATGCACCCCAAAAGAGCGGTTGCCCTTTTTGCAGCTGCGTCACATTGTTGGCTCCTATTGGGCTTGTGATCGACAGCAACCCCGAGATCCTTCTCTTTGCAGCTGTTGAGCCAAGCGTTCCCCATCCTGTAGCGGCGCCTTTGGCTTCTTGCTCCCCATGGAGGACGTGGCATTTCTTCCCACCGAAATTTCGTCTTTTGCTCTCTGCCCGGCATTCTCACCTATCCCGGTCACCCTGGATCATATCTCTGTCTTCCAGGGTGTTTGCTGTCCCACCCAGCTTTGTGTCAGCTGCAGATTTAATTATCTCTCCTTGTACTTCCTCATCGAAATTGTTAATGCAAATGTTGAAGCGTACCAGTCCCAGGACAGAGCCCTGTGCCACCCCATGTGTTGCCTCTCCCCAGCCTGGGAATGTGCCACTGGTGAGCACTCTTTGCGTCTGATTTTGCGGCCAATTGTGGATCCACAAAATGGTTGCGCTATCCAGCCTGCTTTTTGCTGGTTTGGGAATCAGGATGTCATGGGGCACTTTGTAGAAAGCTTTGCTGAAGTCCAAATAGATTATGTCCACAAGTATGAGATTTTAAAACTGATTTTGAGATAGATCATGTCCACAACTGGAAGATCAACTATGAGATGGATTGACTCCATCAAGAGGGCACCGTCGTGCATTTGCCAGGGCTGAGCAGGGCAGTCAAGGAGAGGGCATCCAGAGGGGCAATCGTGCAGAGGCTCACCAAAAATCAGAGCTTGCTTGATGGCCTGTAATGACAGAAGCGAAATGCTGGCCACAGCTGCTAGTTACATGGGTGAGTTCGCGCAACGTGCCAGCCCCACCAACACTCTCCAGTCGCTTGGACTTCAGGTCCCAGCATACCTGACTACTGGCCTTGCTCACAGGGACTTCTGGGAGCCCAGGTCCAGAGCATCTGTCGACTGACCTTGAGGGAGTTCCAGTGAGCCAGCAGGGGCCACCTGTGCCTCCCATTTTCTCGAGCGCCTCCTTTCAGGCTGTGCAGAGAAAAGTTCTGGGCAGACCTTCCGAACAGTGAGGGTGGCCACTCTTGGGAACAGGAGGCCGGGCGTGGTGGGGAATGGGCTGGGCCATCGCTCCGTGGGCCGTGAGGCCGAAACGGGAGCTGCAGCTTGAGCAGCAGCCTTGGGGAAAAGAGATGGTGCCCCTTGTCAGTGACTCAACCCCTGAGATCCCCGGTTTGTTTCCCACCCTGGAATTTTCCTACCTTTTACACATTCCTTCTCCCCAAGACTCTTCTGGAAGATTCCTCCCTGGTTGCCCACGTGCCTGCAGCTGCAGGGAAGAGACGGGGGCCTGTGCACAGCCATGCTCTCGGTCTCCACGAGACAACAGGGGCGGGACACGGCCGGCCCCACATCCCTGTGAGCTGGCTGGGCACCAGCAGATGAGTCCTGGGGGGAGGAAAGGAGAGCAGAGAGTATCTTCCATGGGAAAGGGCTCCCGGAGCAGGGAGAGGGTGCGCTGTGGCCCCGCGGGAGAGCTCCAGGAGAGCTCCGAGAGCGTCTGCACGGCAGTGAGGCGCCCCCACAGCCTCTCGTGCTGTGCACAAGGTCCTTGGCAGTGGCAGGTTGAACATGACCCAGCAGTGTGGCGTGGCAGTGAGGAAGGGACCGCCACCCGTGGGTGCGTAGCCAGAGGCATGGCGTGGCCCGCAGAGCAAGAGCGGTGCTGGTGCTGCTCTGTAAGGCACTGGTGCGCCCACCTCTGGAGGGCTGCGCCCAGTCCTGGGCTGCACATGAGAAGGGGCACAGGTGGGCTGTAATCGGTTCAGCACAGGGTCACAAGGGCAGCAGCCGCATTGTGCGGTGGGGGACATATGGAATTCAATGGAGGGGGCTGGGTCTTTTCAGCCTGGAGAAGAGGAGACTCCGAGGGGATCTTAGAGCGACATACGGGTATGTGAGGGGGTGTCACCAGGTAGCAGGACAAGACCCGTTCTCCCTTGCAGTGGAGGAAAGGACGTGGCCCAGTGGGGCAAAGCTCAGGGAACCAGGCTTCCGGCTGGATGTCAGGAAGCACTTCCTGCCAGTGAGGACCCCTCAGATATGGCCTGGGCTTCCACGGGAGGAGGGAGTGTGTTCAAGGAAAGCTTGGACAACCACAAGTTGGGGATGACATCAGTGGAGCCAGTTGGGCCGGGGGTCAGACTAGATGGCCCAGGGACCCACTTCTGGCTTGCTCTGTTTCTGTCTCCTGCTAACCAGGTTGGGCCAGAGAGGCCCATTCATTCTGCTGGGGCCATGGGCAGCCACCGCTCCCCTGAGCTGGGCAGGGCAGACAGGGAGGCCATCTTGCTCTGGGGCGGCTGCCCCCTTTGGTGCTCTTGGTGAGGCCACCGGACGGAGGCTTCTTGGGACGGAAGCTCAGAGCTGGGCAAGCTCCGCGCTCCAGTCTCTCATTCTCTGAGGGTGGGATCCAGCTGGGCAGCCATGGAGCCCGCTCTGCTTGTGGTGGGCCGTGGCAGGGGTTTTTGCGTGTTCCCCTACTCTCCTCTGGCTCAGGAACACCCATGCCGGAGCAGGATGGGTCCCAGATCTCGGGCCTGTCAGCCTCTCCTCTTCCTCCTGGGGTGCCACGGACCGCCCCCTCGCCAGGGTGGCATGCGTCCAGGCATGCTGGGCTGCCGGCCCTCACCGGCCCTCTCCGCTTCCCTCCCTCTCCAGCGTCCTGGAATGCCGTCAGGTGCTCGCATGCCCCACCAGGGGGCACCGATGGGTCCCCCGGGCCCTCCCTACGTGGGAACTCCCTCTGTGCGCCCCGGGATGCCCCCAGCTGTGATGGAGCCCACGCGCAAGAGGGCAGCACCGCAGCAGGCGCAGCAGGCCCAGGCACAACAGGCGCAGCAGGCGCAGCAGCAGGCGCAGCAGGCCCAGGCGCAGCAGGCTGCAGTGGCAGCAACCCAGAGCCGGCCGCGCAGGTGAGTGTGCCCTGGCGGGGGGGCACATGGGGAGCCCGGCCGGGCTGCCTCCCTTAGCTGCGTGGGCAGAAGCGGCCCGCCAAGCCCCGCCCCATCCCCCGAGCTGCAGGAGCATCTGCCCTGCCGTGCGCTGGCCAGACTCGGTGCCGCGGGCATCTGGGCTTGGTCATGCCCAGGGGCTCTCCTCCCCTGCGCCCAGGTTCCCACTTGGCCAGCGAGCCCCTCGCAGCGAGCCCCTCGCAGCGAGCCCCTCGCAGTGAGCCCCTCGCAGCGAGCCCCTCGCAGCTCCTTCCGTGTTGCCGCTGCCGTCTGAGTCCCCAGGGGTGAAGCACTGCTCGGGTGGAAGATGCCCACCGGGGGGGGGGCAGTTTGGCTGGATGGGGGGACATGGGGCAAGAGGGACCACAGCCTTGGCCAGGCCAACGTCTGGGCAGATTTGCCTTGCAGGCAGCTGAAGGAGCTCCCCCCTCTTCTCCCCCAGCTGCTTGTCGAGGTTTGGGGGTCTGTGGGGCGTGCTTGTCGGCCTGCTGGGCCACGCAGACGTGGCTCCTCTTTGCCCAGCGTACCAGGAGCACGAGCACTTCTGAGCAGCGGCTCGCTGTGCAAGGCTACAAGGAGTGGGGGGCTCTTGCCGTCCCGGGTGGCAGCCTGTGAAAGGCCAAGCCAAGCTTGGGGCCTGGCGGCCAGGCTTTGGTGGTGGCACGACTGTCACTGCATGGCTGCTGGGGGATGTTTGACCCTTGGAAGAAGGGAGCGAGCGAGCGAGCGAGCGTGCCTGCGTGCCGGTGTCCTTCTCTTGCTGGGGGCATGTGAAAGAGAGAGGCAGAAAATGACAGGCTGTGCAGCCACTCCTTGAATTCCTCGGGGCTGGAACTGGCCTGCAGCAGCGAGGGAGTGGGCTGCAGAGAGAAGGCAGCCTGGAGAGCCACTGGGCAAAACTCTGCAAGGGTCCCTCTTCTGTCCCCAGAAGAGAGCAGGAAAGAAACACCGAGCTCACATCCAGCCTGGAGCATCAGACCGCACTTCTGGCGCTGCTTGTTGACTGCCAGGACACTTTACCCCAGAAGCTGGGCAGCGGCCAGCTGGCCCAAGCCCTGGGTCGCCTGGCTGCCCTCTCCATATGTCCTGGGCTGGGGATGGAGCCTTCGACGGCTGAATGGCTCGTAGTGCTTGTTTCTGGGAGGGAGGTGCCTTGGGCAGCTTAGCCTGAGGACTGTGTCCACCCTGGACCAGTCTCCGTGGCCTTCCCAGCCTGTGCCACGTCCTTGCTGGCCAGGGAGTCGCCCTTCCTCCCCAAGGTGCTCTCTCGTCCCAGGCTCTGGAGACCGGTGCAGGGGGTGAAGCCCTCCCAGGGTCTGTGCGAGGGCCCTGCAGCCCCGCGGAGTGTGCGGAACAGGGCCAGCCCCCCGCCCGTCATGGCAAACTCTGCAAGGGACCAACTCCAGGGAAAGGAGCACTCCCTCTGTTGCCTGTCGCTTGTCCAGCGTTCCGGAGGCCATCGATGCCCCAGCCGCCTGGTGGTCTCGTCTGCATGGGGCCTGCAGCAGCCGCAGCTTTCCAGCTGTGAGTCTGCGAAGGGAGGGGATGCTGGCTCTCAGCCGGGCAGAGGACAGCGAGAGAGTGGGCCAGTCTCCCAGGATCCCCCTCAGCTTTCCACCTGAAAGGCTGGCGTGGCTGCTTGGGTCCTGTTAGCGGAGGCAGGGGGCCTGGCTTCCCTCTCCAGCTGCCCGCCCCATGCAGGGAAAACCTGACTCGCCGCCTCCTGCTGCCGTAGCGCCTCCTGCTGCCAGGTGGCAGCTCAGGCCGGGGCGTGCGTGCTGTGCTGTCAGCCGCCTCACCTCCACGTGCAAGGCTGTGCATAGACTGCATGCCGGCGTTTGCACTCATCCCTGCTCCCGCGGTTTGTCCCCGTGCGCATGGAGGGCCGGCTAGGTGGACCTTTGGCCCACGCCATCATGGCTTTCCTTCTGTGCTTCCCTTCCTATGATTTCTGGCTGCACGTGGGAACGAGGCGCATGCTGGCAGCTGCCCCCTTCCATGCAGCAACCACAGAGGGCAACAGCCAGGCACTAGGGCTCCCTCAGGAGTCCAGCAGCCCCGGCACGTGGCACTGACCTCTCGGTGGCTGCCCTGGGGCAGGCAGATGGGCCGGCCGGCCATGGGGCCCTTGCGTGGCAGACAAGCTGCCCCTGGCCTCTGCATGCCAGCCAGCCCGGCCCGGCCGCTCAGCAGGAACACGCCTCCGTTAGAAGAGGGCGCATCCTCGCCATCCCAAGCGCCAGGAGCAGCGGGGAGGGGACCGAGGCCGCGGGATCCCGCTGCCCCGTTCCTGCTTCGTGCGCCAGTCAGGCTGCCGGTGCCTGCCTCGTGGGCTCAGCTCGAGGCCCTGGATCCAGGGAGGCACCTGCTGTCGTGGGAGAGAGCAGCCCACCTGGTGGGAGGGCGGGCAGGTGAGACCCTCCTGCCAAGACCCCCATGCTGCAGGCAGAGATGCTGGGAAAATTTAGCAGGTGGCCTCGTTACTCCCAGGCTGGTCACCATGGTAACGTGTTTTTTTCTTTTAAAAATGCACAGTGCCAAGAGAAGGAAAATGGCAGACAAAATACTCCCTCAGAGGGTAAGTGGCTCTCATTCCTCTTCTGCTTCCCTGTCTGAGCCCAGCAAATGCCTCCCGGGGCGGTGGGGCAGGGCCGGTGGGGCGCTGCAGGGGCTGTGGCCGTGGCCAGGCAGGCCGCCGCACTGTGGGGCTCCCCCCAGCCCCTGCACCCGTGCTGTGGCCTAGAGCATCACCCATTTCTGGGGCGATGGGCCGGGGCAGGGTGCTGCAGGGGCCTCTGGGTGGAGAGGGTGCAGCCTGGCCTCTTCGTGCCTGGCTGCGCTGCAGCCGTGGGACCGAGCCGCCCGTGCTCTTGGACGGCAGCACCTGGCCAGTGCGGTGATCCTGTTTCAGCACTGTGCAGGTGAGGGGCCCCACAGGTGAGCGGTCCCCCTGTCACAGCTTGACATGCTTCTCTGCCTGCAGGCCCCCTTGGGCGTGGGGGGCTGGGTCCCCCGTCTCTGGTGGCCTCCCTGCTGGAGGCGTTCACGCTGGGATGCCTCTGGGAGGGGCTGTGTGGCGGCAGTGGTGCCCGGCGGGTGGGACCATGCAGCAGGTCCCGTCCAGGGCATGCCACCCAGCAGGAAGCCTGGACGGTGCACTGCCTGCCGTGGCAGAGACCCCTGTGCTTTTGCCCGCCTGGGCCAGCCTGCTGGGTGGCCCGCTCCTGCTTCCTGGCGGCCGCTTTTGCGGCACTGGGGTGGCCCGGCATGCGGCGGCCCCAGCAAGGCCAGTGCACCATCCGGTGCTCGGCAGAGCGGCTCCGTTGCCCCTTCCGTTTGACGGTGTGGCCTTATTCAGGTTGTGCCTTGCCAGCTGCCGCTTGTTTTGCTTGAACCCAGAGCCGCCTCCCGAGGGATAGTAAGCGTTGCTCTTCCACTGCAGGTAGCAAGCATTACTCTTCAGTTGGCTCTGCACACTACTGGGGGACATGGCCCCGCTCCTGGGTTTGCACCCGCAATCGTGCACCCACACGCTTGTCCCTAGGATGGGTGCCGGCCCATGGCAAGAGCCCCTGTCCTTCCCTGGCAGTTGCCGGTCTGGGAAACAGGTGCGGGAGAGAGCGCCCGCTCTGGCTGCAGCCTGCCAGCTCTCCTGCTCTGCACCATGTGTCCACCCCTGAGAGTCCCCACAAGGGCACGTGGCCCTCGGCAGAGGAGCAGATCTCCGGCCCGCCCTGGGGGACTCTTCACGGTGACGCTGGCGGAGCAGGCGAGCTGCGAGACCGGCAAGCGGCTTTCTCAGATGAAAGTCCAGACAGCTTTTCAGACTTTGTCTCTGCCGAGGGGATAGTCCTCATGGCATAGTAGAAAGGGAGAGCTGGAAGGGGCCCGAAGGCCATCGGGTCCACCCGCTGCTGCTACAGGACACCAGGTCACACCACCCCACTCAGGTGAAGGTCCGGTTGCTCCTTGAATGCCTCCAGCGTGGGAGAGCCCCCGCCTCTCCAGGCAGCCGGTCCCACTGCCGTATTGCTCTGGCCGTGAGGAAGCTTTTCCTGATGTCCTGGCTGAGTCTGGGTTGTTGTTAAGGTTTATTTATTGATTTTAAACTGACCAGGCTGTTTCCACTGTTTTATGTATTTTATTTATTCTATGTATTTTTTTTGTATTTATATGCGGGATTTTAATGAATGTAAGCCGCCCCGAGGCTTATGCGAAGGGGGCAGCATATAAGCTGTTTAAATAAATAAATTTGAATGGATCATTCTGTGTCCTGCACTGGGGCATCAGCGATAAGAGCTCTTGACCTTCCTCTTTGTGACAGCCTGTGAGATACTTCTATTGGGGTAGTTTCCAAGCACGCAGATGCTGGCGTGGACCCCATGTGGGCTTGGCCCAAGCCCCGCTTGTCCCTGGAAGCGGCCCAGCGGTGTTTCCCGGCCGGGCAGATCCTCCTTTGCTCAGCCGACACGAAGGAAGGAGGAGCGCTTTCGCACCCAGCAGCTCTCTTGCTCAGCCGAGTGCCGCTTCCATGGACTGGGTGAGGCGTGGAGATGCAGGCCAGGACGTGTCCCCGCGGGCTGCCCCATCCCCAGCAGAGACACCCCTGCCCCAGTGACTCTCCACTGTCCTTGCAGATCCGGGAGCTGGTCCCCGAGTCCCAGGCCTACATGGACCTCCTGGCTTTCGAGAGGAAGCTGGACCAGACCATCATGCGAAAGCGAGTGGACATCCAGGAAGCCCTGAAGAGGCCGATGAAGGTAGGAGTAGCAGCCCCGCTGGGCCGCAAGGGGAACAGGCGGCTGCTGGGACCGTCTGGGGGCTGCTGCTTCTGCAGGCGGCCCTTCCCTCCTCGAAACAGCCCCCTCCTCCTGACTCCACTCCGAAGTTGCTGCTTGATGCCATGCCCCAGAGGCACCTTCTCTTGGCATGTGTGGGCTGCCCTGTCTTCCCGAAGGGGCTTGCTTGGGATTTGATGTAGGGTCTTCCTGTTCATCAAGGCCAAGGGCAGGCCCCTCATTGAGACTAGGCTGCTTTAGAAGTACCTGATGCAGATGTTATTTTTCTGCTTTGTGGTTTATTTTGTCCTTTTAATGACTGCATTTTAGTTAATAATTAAGTTGTACTTGTTACTTGCTGATTTCTGTTCATTTCTGCCGCTGGTGAGTTTCCTGGTGGGGGGCTTTTGAGGCCATGGGCTGGACCATACATGTGGGAAATAAAATGCTGCGAACTCTGGTTGTAAAGGCCAAAGGATTGCTCAGCAACCTGGCCAAACGGTGAGCTCAGGCTTGGATGGGGCAAGAAAGTGCTTCTGGCCATGTGCAGATGCGTTTTCTGCCATCTTTTAGCATCAGAAAGCACAGCTGCTTGCGAGGTCTCTCTTCATCACTTCATTGCGGCTGTGGGCTTCCCCACACAGATGGCTGGCATTTGCCAAGTGGCAACAAAAGGCTGTGAGGTGCCCCTCTGTGAAGGGTGCCTGCAGGCCAAGAGCCGCTCTCTGATCTGCTTGGGTGTTATTTGTATACCACCTGACGGCTGACTCGAAGGGGGAATGGGATGATGCCCAAAAGGGAGCCGGGAGTCCAAGAAGTCTCCCTGCAAACGTCAGGGAGCCCACGCTGGCCAGGGCCCCGGATGCGACACACGCGGCTCCGGGCTTCTGGGCTGTGCTGCCAGGGCCTCGGAGCGGGAGGCCGGGAGGCTCTTCCGGCCGCCTGCAGCGTGGGTGGCTGCTGCCAGCCCTTCGGGAGGCTGGCCTGCCCAGCCAGGCGTGGGCCTGCCTCTCGGCCGTCCTGAACGGCAGGCAGCCCAGAGGCTGGCGTGGCCCCTTGGCCAGGGCTGCAGCTCCTGCCGGTCTCTGGAGGGCAGCCCCCGGGGCATGCCGGGGGCACTCGGCCAGGGCTGGGGGTGCCACGTGCAGTGGCAGGAGCCCCCTGGGCAGGCTCTGTTGGCTTTGCCCCGCCAGCTGCCTGGCTTAGACTGGCGTTTTCAACTGCCGGTCCCTGCACCAGCACCGCTCCGTGGGAGATTTCCTGCTGGTCTGGGGGTGGGGGCACATCCCGCTTGCACGGACCAGCATGGGGCTGGCCGTGCTCCACCTCTTCCTTCTCGGTTGGCTTTACACTCGCAGAGGGACGCCGGTGCCACCAGACAGGGGCGGGGAGGGGGGAGGTGGCTCGGTGGGAGCCAAGCTGGGCCGATTTTGGTATTTTGTTTTTTGTTGCTTGGTTTCTGGTTGCTTTGGAGAATTTTCTTTCTTTTTTGGTATGGTGTTTGGAAACAAATCCACAGAATGTATTATGTTTATGGTCCTTTTTGTTTCTGCTTCAGTGGTCCCTGAGGGGGCTTTCTTGTTTTCTACAGTCCCCAGCTGCGGAAAGGTTGAAAACCACTGGTTTAGACCCCCACCCCATTCCCCGCCCCTGACTTTAGACTGTCTGTCCAACAGCAAAAGCGGAAGTTACGCCTGTACATCTCCAACACTTTCAACCCAGCCAAATCAGATGCGGATGATTCGGAGGGCAGCATCGCCTCATGGGAGCTGCGCGTGGAGGGCAAGCTGCTTGACGATGTACGCCTGGCCGGCCTTCTCTGCCTCCTCTTGCCGGGGCTGGCCGCAGCTGCCTGGGGTGACGGCTGGCCAGGGCTGTGCCGAGCAGGCCTCTGCCAGGGCAGAAGTGGATCTGAGCGGGATGCGCAGGGTGGGCAGGCGGCCTTGGGGTGGCCTGCAGAGCTTGACTCTGCTTCCGCGGGAGCAGTTGGGTGGCCCATCTGCTCCCCACCGCCGGCTCCACGGGGGCAGCCTCGCTGGCTAATGGCTGGAGCAGAGCATCTGGAATGGGAGGGAGAGGCCCGTCTCATCGCCGGCTGTGAGGTTCCTCCTCCTAATTTCACAGCTCAGCAAGCAGAAGCGGAAGTTCTCCTCTTTTTTCAAGAGTTTGGTCATTGAGCTGGACAAGGATCTCTACGGGCCGGACAATCACCTGGTGGAGGTAAGTGGGGGCGACACCCGAGGCCAAAGCAACAAGCTCAGGAGCATCTTAAGATAAACATTAACTCATAGAGAAAAAGAGGAAAGAATAGACCATGAACTATACATTTAGGAGAGAGAGGAGGCAGGACGAAAAAAGAAAAGACCAAATTTGTATATTTTGGGCATGCTAGACTCCTAAGCGTGTGTTAGATTAATTAATGCCTTTTCATTCTAGAGTTATTATTTATTTATTTATTTATTTATAAGGCTTTTATGCCGCCCCATTCGCCAAAGCCAAATATTTGCCAATCCAATATTAGTGTAAGTTAATTTTTCCAGGAAGGATCTTCTGTTTCTTCTCTAGTGGCCCTGACCCATTGCCAGTAACGCTGTCAGCTGCTCAGACAGAACTTCCAGTCTCTTCCAAATAAATCTTCTAAAGTTTCCCCAAAGCCCAGTTTCCCCAAAGACCAACAGATGGCGCCAAATAGCACAATGGCAGATGACCAAATTAGAAAAAATATATATATCTGTCATTCTTCTCAGAGTGATCCTCCCTGTTTGCCATCATCCAGAAATAGGGCCATACAGAAATCACGCATCCGTTTTCAGGATGGCTTCCTCAGATCAGTTCTCAGCCAGCCCTTAAGGACAGCCGTGTCTTCTCAGACCACTCTGTCTCCCCGCACCAGCAAGCCCCAGGCATCACAAGCTGCTCAGATCAACAGCCACCTGCATCCAGTCCATCATCCTTAGCCTCCCAGTCCAGTCAGCAAATGACTTCACAGCTTTACCGCCCGATTAGGAGTTCGATGTGAAGCAGCTGGTCAGGCATGAGCTCCATTTGGGCAAGTAGAAGTTGTTTCAAAGTCCCGAAACAAAGATGCAGGTAAGGTCTGCAAGGCAACTTCGAAACAATTCCTTGTTTACCTCGTTTTGCCATCTTGATGGTCTCAGATTGGTCAGGTTTCTGGTCACCAGATCTTCATCTCAAAGGTGAAGTAAAATGAGGACTAGCCTCAGTGTTGCTTGCCAAAACAAACACCACTGGCAAAACAAGGTGGGAGTCCACACAACACCATCCCAACAAGCCACTCTCTTTCCTGTACCCCGATCCCACCTGCTCTTACGGGGCGAGATCGGCACCATGTGGGAGCACGTGCTGGAAGACTGCAGGGCCACGGCGTTGACTGCTCTAAACAGAAACAGCTCAGTTCCACATTTCCCACCGTTCACCCTGATCACCAGAACGATCCCCAGGACTGTCCTCGTAGCCCAGGGCACCTGAGGGAATGGTGGTTCATGAGACTCCTCCGGCTTTACCAGCAGAACTTCCTCCAGCTTCTGCATTCCCAGGACCTGATCTTGCAAGACCGGGGCCAAGTTCTTCACCACGGCAGCAGGACCTTGCACCTCACGGCCTGGCGAATCATACCCTGGAGCGCCAGGGAGGACCCCTACTGCCAGAAGTCAGGCCCATCTTAGACGCGGCGTGTAAGCTGCTTGCAGGAAGGCCCTGCCGAGAGAAGTGGGGGACCTTCGCGGCCTTTGCCTGCCAGGAAGGCTTTAACACGCAGCCGGCCGTGACCAAGCGCGTCCTGCGAGGCCACGTCAGGAAAGGACCGGCACCGCCTCCATTTTGGCGTAATTGGCAGCCACCTCCTCCTTTCACCCAACAGTCGGAGGAGCCTTGGCCTTTGTGCAGAGAGGGCCCAGAGGAGGACCACGGGGGGGATCAGGGGCTGGAGGCGAAGCCCTGGGAGGCAAGATTGCGGAACTGGGCACGTGCAGCCTCAGGGAGAGGAGGTTCGGAGGGGCTGTGCGAGCCTCCACGAGGACCTCCGAGGCCGCCCCAGAGAGGGAGCACGAGGTCTCTTCTCATTCCTTCCGGAGTGTGGGAATAATGACTCAAGTTCCAAGAAACCAGGTTCAGACCGGACGCCAGGAGGAATGTCCTGACAACCAGAGCAGCACTGCAACAGAGCCTGTGACCTGGGGAGCTGGTGGCTCCTCCTCGCTGGAGACGTCCAGGGAGCGTCTGGACAGCCCTCTGAGTGGCTAATAACTAAATATGTTGTTCTTTGTGCAAAAGTATGTGAAGCCTGCAAGTCACTTGTGCAAACCAGAACTCCTCTTGGGCTCACTTGCTGGATGCCCACGCAAATACTATAGATTAAGGGACGGACGGGAGAATGTTGGCTTAGTTCTAGAGCTGGGGAAGTCTGACGGATTCCCACGGCAAGACCTCATTCCTCACACATTCCTATTGATAGCACACTGGCAATGATTCGCTATGTCGCAGTGCCCCCTGCAGGCTTTTTGTCTTTGGTTTATGGGATGGTTTGACAGCGGCCCATTAGCATCGTGCTCTCTTGGAACTTGAATCTCCGTCAGCTGGCAATCAAAAGCGATGCAGCCGGTTCATAACCACTTCACAGACTTGTGTAGCAAAGTTCTTGGTGTCCAGACAAGTCTGTCTTGCTGCTCGCCCAAGTGCCCGGCCCCCATGGAGGCACCCCATCCCTCTCGCCCCTCCTGTCCCTCTGCCACCTGCAGGCAGCATCTGCTTCCGTGGGAGGCAGCTCCACCGTTCTTCATGGACCTGCTTTCAGATGGACACGGATGGGCTTGTGATGTGGGAGGACTGAAATCCCTGGCCTCTTTCAGCCGTCGGGCTCGCTGGGGTGCTCTGGAAGATGTTCCTGTTCCCCACGCCATCTGCTGGGGGACAGAGGCGGAGCAGGCAGGCCTCTGCCCTGCCCCTAGACTCTTCCCTTGTGACCCTGGCCCAAATGGCTGCCAGAAGGCACAGGCCTCGTGCACATCCCGGTAATTCCTTCACGCCCACCGCCGTTTTGTTGCTCGCACAAAGAGCTGGAACTGCAGAGGAGAAGGCAGAGTCTCCTGAATTAGAAATTGGGGTGGTGGGCCGGGTTGTTGTGTGGGAGGGGCTTGGCGTGGCTAGTGATGGACTTGGTGGTAGCCCCCTCACCACTCAGCCTGCAGGCGGGGCAGGGCCTCTGTGAAATCCAGGAGAGTGGCGTCCCCAAGGCTGTGGCCCCCGGATCGATGAGCAAGAAAAAGCTGCCCAAGGCTGCCTCTGCTGGGCCCCCCCTCGGGGGGGGGCGGGCGCTGAGCAGCTCCACTTGCGCTTGTCTCTGGCAGTGGCACAGGACCCCCACCACCCAGGAGACAGATGGCTTCCAGGTGAAGAGGCCAGGCGACGTCAGCGTGCGATGCACCCTCCTGCTCATGCTGGATTACCAGGTCAGAGATGCTGGTGGCTGGTCCTGGCGAGCGTGCCGGCCTCGTGAGGGCATGGGGTCCCTCCGAGCACTGCCGCCTCCTGCGGCCGCCCAGGGTGGGAGCGGGGGTGGGGAGCACCCAGGCGGAGGCTGGGGGAGAGGCCGTGGCGGGATCGTACGGCGGAGTGGGAGGCCCGCATCTGACAAGGTTCAGGGCGGCCTCTGAGTGGAAGCTCTTCCCCAGGCAGCCATCAGGGGTGCAGAGGGCAGGGGATATCCAGCCTCCTGGCGGCCGTCCTTTTAGGCCTTGTCCTGAGCCTCTGCCAGAGGAGGGCTGACGGCGGCCCCTCGCCTTGTGCCCGTGGCGGCACCCTGCTGGAAAGGACACCGGGTGCCTGGAGGAGAGGAGGCAGCCCGTCCTTGCCCTGCGGTGCCCGGAGGGCCACTTCGCGAAGCTGAGCGGGCCCAGCCACTGGGCCCTGCACACGGGGCTCCTGCAGGGCCCGCTGCCCATCGGCCCCCCGAGGCGAGGAGGCCCGGGCCCGCGCCAGGGACTTGGAGGGCCTCGCCTCCGGGGCCGTCTTTGGCACTCTGACTTGGCTCTGCTCCGATCGTGCTGCTGTACTTTTTAATTGCAGTTTTTCCTTTGAATGATGTTGAGTGGTGTAAGCGACTTTGGACACAAGTGCTGGGAAAACGAGGCATTAATGTTACTGCCTGACCAAATGAACAGCCCCGAACCTGTCAGTGATCCTCTGTCGCCAGCACCTCTCCCCAGGAGGCTGCAGGGGAGCAGGGTGGCTGGGCTGAGAGGGAGGCTGCGGCGGTGTGGCGCTGGGGCGCTGGCTGCAGCCCGTGCACTGCCAGGATGGCCCCCTGGCTGGCTCACGGTGAGCCGTGTGCAGGGGCAGGAGTGAGGGGCCGGGAGCAGCCACAGGCCTCGCCCTGGGGTCCTCCGTGGGCCCTTGGCTGCTGCTCTGTGGCTGCCGCTGCGGCAAAGCTCCTCCTCCCACCTTCGCCGAGCTCCGGGCTCCCCTGCAGAGCGGGGGGCTTCCTCTGGCCAGTTGGATCCCAGGCGAGGTGCCGCTCGCTGGCCCCCGGCCCTGGCCGAGGGCCCGGTTCCCAGCGCAGCAGAGCCAGGCCAGCCCCACGCCTGAGGCCATTGCTCGCTCGCTCTCTCCCTGCCGCAGCCCCCCCAATTCAAGCTCGACCCTCGCCTGGCTCGGCTGCTGGGCATCCACACACAGACACGCTCGGCCATTATCCAGGCGCTCTGGCAGTACATCAAGACGAACAAGCTGCAGGACTCCCACGACAAGGAGTACATCAACTGCGACAAGTATTTTCAACAGGTCAGTGCGGCTGCCGGCCACCCGGGGGCAGCACTGCCTTGCCAGCCGGCCTGGCCACGCTGTGGGCTGCAGCCTCCCACCTGGCAGCGGCCACCAGTCGCCTCGGCATACTGGGGACGACTGGGCGGGGAGAGGAGGCCCGAGGCAAAGCAGGCTCGTTGTGGACCAAAACGGTCCTCTGGCACCGCGCACACATGCCGGGGTGGAGTGCGTGGGAGTGAGGGGGCCCACAAGCACACACACTCCTGGGGAGCCCCCCCCACACGCCCCCAGCCCCTGCGCTTCCCCGGGCATCCCTGAAGAGGCTACAGAAAGACTTTCTCGCGCCCACGTTTCCTAGCGGTGCCCTCTTTCCCCGGCGGTGAGGAATGCTGTGGTGCGAGGAGCGGGGCCACTCTGCCAAGCCGAAAGGCCGGCTTGTGTTGGGCAGCCCCTCGGCCCCGCTCGCGCCCTCGGTCTGGGGAGCCCGCCGCAACTTCCTTTCCCACCAGCCCCCACTTGCTGCTCTGCGGTCCCTCGCTGGATCATCTGGGAGAGTCCCGCCATCTCCCACTCACCCCTTTGTTTCTGAGAAGTGGGGGGGTCGCTGTGCTCTCCTGGGGGGGGCAGCCTGCTGAAGTCCTGGGGAGGCTTTCTAACGGTTGGCTCCCGCTGATGCCAAGGCACTGCTCTGCTTTGCTGTTTCAGATCTTTGACTGCCCACGACTAAAGTTTTCCGAGATCCCCCAGAGGCTCACAAACCTGCTGCTCCCACCGGACCCCATTGTCATCAACCATATCATCAGGTCAGGCGGCGGCCGCTCCTGCTTTGCCCCTTGCCAGGAGCAGACCCAGAAAGCTCCCCCACCTCGGGAAGGGGCGCCTCCTGCCCACGGAGGCCTGGAGCAGCCCTTGACTGGGCGGCGGGAGCTGGTGGCCCTCTGGCATGGCCTGCCCGAGCTGGGCGCCACCGGCCAGGCGTTCGCTCTGTCCCGGCTCTCGCCTTGGTGCTCTTCGCCCTTTCAGGCCCACTCGAGCATTTCTCAAGGAGCACAACCCGAAGGATGCTTTCTCACCCCGTGGGGCAAAGGGGAAGAAGAGCCCGCAGGCCGCGTGTCCTGGGGGAGCCATGCCAGCTCAGTGTGGGGGGGGGGGCGGGCAGAGTCCTCCTGTGTCCCTGAAGCCAAGCAGAGCATTCTCTGGAAGGGCCGCCCCCGCTTTGCATGTGGAAGGCCGGCAACAGCTCCCGGTGGGGCGGGGGGGGGGTCTCCGCTGGATGCCTGCGGGCAGAGCCACTGCTGACAGTCAGGACCACAGGCCGTGGAGGAGCCCCCCGTGGGGTGCGTGGAGGGCAGCTTCTTCCCCCAGCCGGCAGCGTGCAGCCAGCCTGTGAAGGCTCCTTCCTCTCCCCCGCAGCGTGGACCCCAATGACCAGAAGAAGACGGCCTGCTATGACATCGATGTCGAGGTGGAGGACCCCCTGAAGGGCCAGATGAGCAGCTTCCTCCTCTCCACAGCAAATCAGCAGGAGATCACTGCCCTGGATAACAAGGTGTGGCTGAGGCGGGGGCGGGAGCAGCCCCCCCCCGAGCGCAGGGGCCACTCATGCAGTGGGGCAGGGGCGGGAGGGGCTTGGATAGGATGCTCTCAGCAGGGGCGGGTGTTGCAGAGAACTGTTTCTGCACCGAATTCTGCAGGCTTGTTCGGGACATGCGCCCCCGCCCCCCCCGCGCAGAACGAGCAACAACGTTCTGCACTGTGTGAGTAAACTCGCCCAGTCCACCGTTTCCACACCACACCTTGTGCCAGAGCCCAGCAGGGTCTTCCTGCGTGGCGTGGGAGGAAATCCAGCCTGGGCGGCCAGGGGTCCTCCGGCCACTCACCGCAAGATGGGGAGCCTCTGGAGGCAGCATGTGGTTACTGGCTCCCCAGCCCTGGCCTGCTTGTGGGCTTCCCGTCGGGCCCCTTGGGTAGGAAGCAGCGAGCAGGGTGCTCCGCTGTGGCCCGGTCCAGTGCTGCGCTTCTCGAGCTCCGGGTGCAAGAGCACCTGTGTAGGAAGGTGGGCGAAGAGCGGGGCCCAGCTGGCCAGTGGGGGAGCTCCTTGGCCCCGTCCGGCCACCGCTGTGACCAAGCGCAGCCGTGCTGGGCAGCCTGGCCTCGGGCGTGCCTTCTGTGCCCCTCGCTCGGCTCAGTGACGTGGGGTTTGTGCCACGGCTGGTTCTGCAGCAAGGGGGCACGCAGTCCCGCTGCTCAAAGGCTCCAGTAAATGTTTCTGAGAAGGCCCAACCCCAAGACAGGGGAAAATAAATCAATGAACCATTTCAATGAAATTCCATTTCTACCCTTTGAGTGTTAAAGGCTAAGGAAAGACTCAAAGACAGTCATAATTAGAATACATCTGGGTAGCTAAGTGCCTTTACTGTGAATTTAACAGTTCATGCCACACTACTAAAGGTGGCTGGGCGAATGAGTATTTTGCAGGAGCATGTCCTGACTCCATTCATCTTCTCATCCTGCTACGCTGCCCATTTTAAGCCTTCTTTAAGCTGAAGCATGAAAGGCAACCAGAATAAGGGAAGGTCTGAGCTGCCCAGAGGGCTTTGGCCGTTGGGCAGTGTGCGCGCTCAGGAGGCAGGCAGGCAGATGGTGGGCTGGCGAGTGTGAGCATGCGCACGTGGGGGCCACGCATGCCCCTTGTTGACCGGGGCCACCCACTTCTCCCAGCTGGGGCGATGCTCACTCGTGCAGAATGCCACGAAGAGGGCGGGTGTGTTCTTGGGGTTGTTTGCTTGTTTGTTTGTTCATTCAAAACTTTTCTATCCTGTCCGCCACTGAGGTCTCGGGTCTTACAATAAACAGGGTGGAGCTCGGCATCCAAATGAGTTGCCATGTAATAAAACCCCACATTAAAATCACAGTCAAACCTTGAAATATTGGGAAAATAAAAAGGTTTCAGCCTGGCGCCGAAAGAAATAAAGCAGTGGCTCCCAGCAAACCTCTCTGGGGAGCGTGTCCCATAATTGGGGCACCACCGCAGAGAAGGCCCCTCTCTGGGTAGCCACCCTCCTAATCTCCTTCAAGGAGGGCTCCCAGAGCAGGGTCTCCGCCCCAAATCTTAAGGGGCAGGCAGGCATATGGGGAAGGAGACTTTCCTTCAGGTTTCCAGGCCCTACGCCTCTTAGAGCTTTATAGGTCATCCCCTTCACCTTAAATTTGGCCTGGACTTCAACTGGCAGCCGGTGCAGATGGAAAAAGACCAGCGTTATATGTGCATCCAGTCCCTGTTAACGTCCTGGGATCTGTTCTAGCTGAGAGCACCTGAGGAGCAGCCCTGCAGCTCATAGCCAGGCCAAAAGGGTGCCCCTTGGCCTGCTGCACTAGCGCAGCCTGCCTCCTCCTGAGCTAGCCCCAGTCCCTGCCCCACGCCCAGGGCAGGGCTGCTGCCGCCGCCTTGGTGCAGCCGCCTCTGGAGCAGCATCTTCTGGGGCTTATGGCTCTGGAGCGCCTGCACTTGCAAGCTGCCCTCTCTGGACAACAGTTAGGTGATGTTCAAGACCGGAACAAGCTGAGCACCCCTGCACCCTGCTCTCCCTCGGATTCCATGATGCTGCTGCCTGCAGAGGGCAGAGGAGGCGTTGGGCCAGGCAGCCGAGCACACGAGCCTCGCTGACCGGTGTAGTGCAGGGAAGGAGATAAGGGCTCGCTTCCCAGTTAGACCCGGAGGCCCCCTCCTTCCGGCTGTGGCCACGGAGGGAGGCTGCGCCCACCACTGGTGTAACGAGGCCAGGTTGAGGTGGGAGAGCCACACAAGCCAGGTGAGAGAGAGCTGGAGGAATCTGTGCAAGTCGCTTCTTTTTCTGCCTTGTTCCATGTCCAGATTCATGAGACAATTGAGTCCATCAACCAGTTAAAGATACAGCGAGATTTCATGCTGAGCTTCTCCAAAGACCCCAAAGGCTACATTCAGGACCTTCTCCGGTCCCAGAGCCGGGATCTCAAGGTAGGGCTGCTGCTGGCCGGGAGATGCATGCAAATCGCAGGGGCTGCTGGAAGTGGAATGAGCGTGTGGTGGTGGCGGAGGGCAAGTCCTTGTCTTATGTATTTACTTCCACTTCTGTGCTGCCCTATAACCTGAAGGTCCACTGGGTGGCTTACGGATGCTAGAACAGCACACAATATGGTAATAAAACAGTTAATAAAACAGATAAAACAATAAAATAATAGATAAACCATCTCATGATAAAATATGATCACACAAAACATGATACATACAGCCAATAGATGAACAACCAAAAATTAAATAAGTAATCTATAACAAAATATATATGTATAAATTAAATTAAAGCCTTTTTAAATAAAAAAGTTTTCACCTGGCACCTAAAAGAAAGAAGAGTATATCCCTGGAGACTGAGTTCCAAAATCTAGGCACTGCTGCTGAAAATGCCCTTCCACTAGCCCAGGGGCCGGCAACCTTGAACCCTCAGAGAGCCATTTGGACCTGTTTCCCACAGAAAAGAAAACACCAGGAGCCGCAAAACCCTTTTGACATCTAAAATGAAGATAACACTGCATATATCGGTTTTTACCTTAATGCTATGTATATCTTCATTATGATTTAGCTGCAGCTCTTGTTCAGTCACTAAAATCTGTTATTTTTAATCTTACATTATACACTAGTAGGACTCCTTTCATATATTTTGAATAGGAGAACAGCTTCCTGAAGAGTCAAAGTCAGTCCTAAAGGGCTGCATGCATTAAACAGCAAACCCCATACGTTTGTCAGCAGTAAAAGCAAATGAATCTACCCACATACCGTTAAACGTTTGGTTTTCTTCAGAAACTTTTCTTTGATTTATCCATGGTTGGCCTACGCTGGGGGGGGGGGTGTCCACAGATCAGCGGCTGCTGTGCCAGAGATATAGGTGTGTTTAGTGACTGATTAGCAGATAAACAGTCAAGTGCCGTGAATTGTGACAGGTCCCAAGTGCAGCTTTTAACATTCAGAGGAAGGAGATTACATGTCAGCAACATTTCGTTTTGCACAATGTGAGAGCCTGCAGGAAGCTTGTTAGCAGAGGAGTGTAGCGATTTACTCGACTAGCTGATTTCCTTAACCAGCTAACTCCGCGTTCCTGAGTGGAGCTTCGAGCAGCTGTGTTTTGAGCAACGGAGCCACAGCAGAGGGGCTCAAGAGCCACGTGTGACGCTGGAGCCGTGGGTTGCCGCCCCCTGCCCTAGCCCTTTCCCCCTTGATCTCACCAGGGGAGGGTATCCAGAGGAGTCCCGAAGAGTAGGAATGGCTAGGAATACATGGCGAGAGGTGCTCCCTCAGGTGCCCTGGCCCCAAGCTGTTAGGGCTTTCAGTGTCAAAGGGAACCCTAACTGGGCCCGGACTGGAAGAGGGAGCCAATGCGGCTGGCGGTGGGCTGCCGTAATGCATTCTTGCCAGCCAGTCCTGGCAAGCAGCCTCGCCACTCTGTGCTGTGTCAGTTGCAACGTCCAGGCTGTTTGCAAAGGTAGCCCCATGCAGAGTCCAGGAGTCCAGGCAAGAGGTTAGCAGTGCATGGGCCACTGCGACAAGGCTCCACTCATGCAAGTAGGAACGTTGCTGAGAAATCAGCCCAGGATGATGGAGGTTGCTTCTGGCCACTGAGTCCACGTGAGAAACAGGGGGAGCTCAGAGTCGGGGAGTGCCCCTGAGCTAAGAACCTTCTCCTTTAGGGAGAGTGCAACCCCATCCAGGATAGCCCGAAAATGCCCTAGTTGGACTGCAGGCGTGCCCACCAAAAGGCCACCATCTCGTCTGGATTCAGCTCCAGTTTATTGACCCTCGTCCAGCCCATTACTGAGTTCAGGCACTGGTCCAGGACAGCTGCTGCCTCACCTGGGTCAGAAGAAAAAGTGAGGTAGAGCTGGGTGTCGTCAGCATGCTGAGGACGCCTTAGTCCACCCCTCTGGATGACTTCCCTGAGCAGCTTTATGTAGATGTTGAAAAGCATGGGGGATAGAATAGAACCTTGAGGAACCCCGTGGCACAGTTGCCACGGAGCAGAGTGACAGGCCCCAGCACCACTGTCTGGAACCGGGCAGCCACGCAGGAGCGGTACCACTGCAGAGCAGTGCCCCGACTCCCAACCCGGCCGGCTGTTCCAGAAGGATACCGTGGTTGATACTGCTGAAAGTTGCTGAGGTCCGAGAATCAGCAAGGCCACCCTCCCCCCGTCGCTCTCCCAGCAAAGGTCATTCCACAGGGCGACCAAGGCAGTCTTGTCCTGAACCCAGGACGGACAAACCCCATTGACATGGGTCTGGGTAGTCGCTTCCCCCAAAGGTGCCTGCAGCTGCTGGCCCACCACACGCTCTGTCACCTTGCCCAGGAAGGGGGCATTGGCTGTTGGTGTGAAATGGTTCCCTGGGTCCAGGCCTGGCTTTGTGCTGTTTCACAGCCACCTTTGGTCAGTGGACCGTAAGAGAAAGGGGACGACAGCTGGGCTGAACTGGTTGCCCAGTAACTGATCTGTCTATCTCTTGAATGGGACAGTAAGGAAATAATGTTCAATTCCTGCTGCAAACTTGAGGTGACCTAATTTGGAGGGGGATTAGAAAAGCCCCTTCAATGACAGCTCCCCTTGTTCAGAAAGGGGCCCTTTCCACAGCCCCTGGCAGACTGTTCCCACAAGAGGAGCATCAGTGCGGCTTCTCACGGCCCTGACACGCTGCCTTCTTCGCCTGGCAGGTGATGACCGATGTGGCGGGGAATCCCGAGGAGGAGCGGAGAGCCGAGTTCTACCACGAGCCTTGGTCCCAAGAGGCAGTGAGCCGGTACTTCTACTGCAAGGTAAGGCATGGGGGCGGGGGAGCGCTGGGCTGCCCGGCGATCCCACACCCCGCAGCCCACACGGAGCGGCTGCGGCCCGGCCACGATCCCCTTTGCTCTTCCAGATCCAGCAGCGCCGGCAAGAGCTGGAGCAGTCTCTGGGCGTGCGCAACACATAAAGGACTGACTCACAGCCAGGCGGACACTTTGCCCCTTCGCCAGCTGGCGGGCGTCTCCGAGTGACACGGCTCCTGCCTCATCGAGCACAGACCGATTCATGACCGGCCAGGGGCTTTCGCTGCAGCAGCAGCAGCCTCGCCCTCTTCAGAGTGTGTTTTGCCCCTGGGGCTGCCTTCCTCTTCCTCTTCTTCCTCCTCAGCCCCTGCTAAGCCTAGAGGTGAGGGGCTTTGGTGCCATCACTCACTCCCGGCAGCAGCTGCTGGGACAGGGTGCCTGCACTTGCCGCACGCAGACCCCCTGGGAGGCACACCGGGCGGGCACAAGCCTGGCCAGGCGGTTCGCCAGAGCCCTTTCCGCAGGGCGATGGACGAATGGCGCCCTGCCTGGCTGGCACCGTGCCCCGTGCACCTTCGCTGGGCCTGCTGTGGCCAAGTGCCTGCAGCCCCGAGAGCCTGGGTCAGTGGAGGCTGCAGAGGAAGCCCCAGCTCAGGCCAGGCACACTTGCCTCGTGGCCACGCGGAGGCAGCCGCCTGCGCAGCCGCACCGCCTTGGGCAGAGCAAGAGGGCCTGGGTGACGGGCAGTGAGCGTGCCACCCAACTAACGCTCCCTGCCTGTTCCCGGGGCGAGGCCCCTCCCCTTCTCACGGGAGAGGAGAGGAGGGGCAGGACTTCCAGCCATTCCCCTGCAAGTGTGCCCCCAAAGCCCCTTCGGTGGCTGAGCCAAAGGAGGCCCCCCATGGCCTCCGTCTGCGCGAGTGCGGGGCAGGCTGCCGCTGACCGGGCCAGTTCTCCAGCAGTGGGGCTGCCCCATGACGCAAGTGCCAGAGGGAGGCTCATTTTGTGGGGAGACTCCAGAGCTGATGGTGACCATGCCTGTCCCTGCCCAGTATCTCCCAGCCAGCCGCTGCGCCTGGGGCCTCGGCTCAGCTGGGGAGTGGCGCCTCCTCCTGCTGCCTGGGACCCGCCGGAGCCAGCCTCGGCCCGGCGAGGGTGTCGCAGAGGGGTGCCTCGGCCCCTCGCTGGCCGTTCTGCCTCTGAGCAGGTGCCGCCTCACCTCCCAAGGAGCTGGAGTGGAGCAGCAAGGCCAGAACCTCTGGGAAGCCGTCCCAGCTATGCTGCCTGCAGAGGGTGGCCCTCCCGGGGTTCCTTGCCCAGGCCTGTTCCTGGAATGGGCAGGTGCTTCCCTGCGAGGGGAGGGCCTGCCTCTCCAGGGCCAGCTTGGTTGCTTGCTTGCTCCAGAAAGCCAGGCGGGGCATGGGAGGGCTCAGCAGCAGCCCTGCCAGGGCCCTGGCCGCTCGCAGCAGCACACGCCGTCTGCCGCTGCCCCTTCCTCCTGCCATGTTTGCACAGCTGCCGCCACTCTGCTGGGAGCGGGAGCGGGAGCGGGGCCTTGCCGGGAGGGGCTGGCTGCTCTGCAAATGCATGCACACCACGGGGATGCTGCCCTGCTCGTGCCGTGCCCTGTTGGCCTGGGAAGGAGCTTCCCCTCTGTGGCCTGGCTGTGTATCCTTTCCGGGCGAGTCCGTTCTAGCTCTAGCTCAGCAGCTTCTGCTCCTGGAGAAACTGCAGCCGAGGCCAGGGCGGTCCCGGAGCTCCACTCCCCGCGTGCCTGTGGGGCTGCCAGCCATGAGCCAGCTCGGCTGTGGATCCATGCCTGGCCTCACCCAGTGAGCAAAGGGGCAGCACTGGAAGATGCATTTCACAGGTGGGAGGGCCAAAGCTCATTCGCAGCAGGAGCCTGCCCGCCCGGCCTGCGGATACACGCATGTGTGCCCGAGAGTCTTGCCCAGGGCTTCCACAGGGATGGGCCCGACAAGGGATGGCAGAATGCAGTCGCGGAGCACAGGCCGGGCATGCAGAATGCCCCAGGGCTGGGAAAGACCCGAGTGTGAGGCCCCCAAGAGCCATTGCTGGCAGTCAGTGCTGGGGGCAGAAGCAGGCCTGGCCTGGCCTGGCCGAGGCAGCCTGCCTCCCTTGCTCCTGGGATCGTCAGACGAGCAGGACTGACTGGCTCCCTCTTACAAGCGTGATCGTTGTCGTCTCCAACAGCCTCCCTAGGACCAGAGCCACAAGGAAGAGGCCGTTCCTGCGTGGGCTGCGGGGCTGGAGCAAGGCTTGGAACTGAGCCACTCTCTGTGCGGCTAGCGCTTTTGGAAGTCTACAGAGGAGGGTCCCCCTCTGCATGGCCAAAGAAAGCTGGGCATGCGATGTTGGCTCAGAGTCCAGGCTGAGTTTTGCCCCATCCCGGAGTGACGGAGGCCTGATGCGGCTGCAGATGACGAGGACGGCTCAGCTGGGCCTGCCCATCGCTCAGGAGGGAGTGCAGCCCCCATCCCCTCCTGAGTGGCAGGTGCGGGGGTCCTTGGGGCACAGCTGCAGCTGCCTTGCTCAGCCTGCTGCCTGCAGAGGTTCTCCTGGCGGGTTTTCCGGAGCACCTCGGAGGGGGCCGATTCCAGCAGGCTGTGCCAAAGCTTGAGGGGTTTGTGCATTCTGTGGCCCCGGACCGTCTGTCAGCCCCAGAAGAGGAAACCTCTTTAGGTCATCCTCTGTCCTGTCCTTGGGTAAATCTGTTGGGAAAGGTCTGTTGGAGTATCTGGGCAGGATATTTGGGATCCGAGAGGCAGGGATCAAGGCGAGGCTGGCCAGGGGTCATGCAGTCTCAGCCTGGTCCTTTCTCCACAAGGATACGTGCCTCTTCAGGAGCAAGGAGATCTGAAAGCAAGGTCAGCCTGGATGCCCCCAGGGCAGCCAGAACAGGTGCGAATTCACAGGCCCCGACTCACTGCCCCTTGTGCCCCAGGTCCCTGGAGACCTGGAGGAGACAAGCTGCCACAAGCACCGCTCTGCCTTCACTGCCGAGAGGCTGCACAGAGGGACAGAGGGTAGGCACAGTGAACGGCCGGGTCTGGAGCTGCTGGCTGGGAGAGGCCACTGCTGTGGCCGATGCAAGGACACACACACTCCGGTGGCTCCAAAGCCGGCAGGTCCACATTTGCCTCTGCCCACAGGTGCCACTGGGTGACCAGGACTGGCACTTCTGTGCTGGGGCAGAAGAGTGGCATTTCGCAGGCTGGAAGGGAGGGGCCTGGCAGCCCTGCCCTGCCCAGCCCACCCACATCCGCCCCCAGGTGGCTCCTGGGCCTGAAGGCAAGAGGCATACAGTCTTTTGCAGGTGGGCTGGGCCCTGGCAGGAGCTCTGCCCGCCTCCCTGGAAGCCGCTTGCAGGGGCAGACGGCACTCGAGAAGACAACGCCGGAGAAGCTGCAGGCTCGCTCTTGCTCTGCTGCACCCCACCTGTCCGCCCCAGGCCCACTAGAGTCATTGCATGTGTGGGGCTGTAGCCAAATGTCCTGGGGAGGGGGGGGAGGGAGGGCACACAGGTTCTGCTACCAGGGAAAAGTCATTTTTGTAACTGCTGTGTGGTTTCCAGTTTCAGTGTCTGTTTTCACGTGTTGTTGGCAGCTGCATTGCCTGCAATCCTCTCTAGGACCAGCACCCACCTGGCTCCTGCAGGGAAGGGGAGCTCGGAGAGGACGGCACAAACCCCATCGTCTCCCTGGTGGTTGCCATGTCTTTATTGTATGGTGCAGAGTGATTCGTAGACAAGCTTTTAAATAATAAATACTTTGATTATTTGTATCCATTGCAGATAAGCTGAGTACCTCATTTAGCCTTGGCATGCTGGGCTCCCTCATGCCCCATGCGAACACGGCATCCGTGGGCGCCTGGCACAGCTTGGCAGCCTCTGGGGGAAAAGTAAACCAGGACGGGCTGCCATGCCGTGGACAAGTCCTCCCTTCCTCACCTGCGCCCTCACCTGCCTTACGGTGGGGACGGCCCAGAGAGCTCCTGCTGTTGGGCAGCAAAAAGTGAGGTCAATAAAGTCATGCTTCTGCAGCTGCACTATCCACCCCCTCGCTAGTTATTAAAGGAGCTTTAGTCTTAAAACCCCGGCATTCGTTCTTCGTTGGTGGGGTGGCCAGTCATGTGATTGGATACTTCTAATTTGGTTCAGACGAAAAGTATTGCAACGTCCCACCACGCCTGTTTTCTTATGCACTGTGCAGTGCTGGAAGACGCCAAGTGCCTCGCTGACCTTCTGGCGAGCTGCATCTCGTTGGACTGAACAAGTTCACTGTCTTTGATACGTAGAAGGAATCCTTTTGGCGCATGCCGTTTTTGGACAAGCCAAATCCCCTTGTTTTCTTGCAGTTCCTCCACTAGCTCGTGGCGGCAGGGTGAACGCCGATGGCCCTCTGTTCATCTGATGCTCCAGATTTTGCTTCTCTTGGGAGCAGGAGGCCGGGGGGGGGGGGGCAGGAGGGGCTGATCAGCTTCCCCTTCTCCCCACTGCACTTCGGTGTGTGAGCTCCGCTTGTGCTGCTGGATGCTCTGGCAGCCGCCGTGAGCCAAAATTGGCCCGTGGTCACAACCGACAAAGGGAGCAGCCTCACCGCTCCTGGTAGTGTCCCCTGGGAGACTAATAGGGTGAGGGTTTTTGCAGTCTTCCTGAGACTTCCATCCGTCAAGCATCACTGCCAGTGTGCCATGAAACAGCAGTTTGTCCACAGGAGGCGCCCCCCCCCCCCGCTGGGTCCTGCAGAATCACATTGCGGCACCTGCCCCAAGAGGCTTCTATTCACACATGCTCGCTTGTTGTCATTCCTGGTTTTTAAGGGAGCCCCATGTGGTCGCAGGCGCTCAGAGGCCTTCATCTCGATACACTTTCTGGTAAAACAAGGTATCGTAGGTTGCGGGAAAGAGAAGCGCGCTCTGTGATCCTGAGCCGCAATGCTGTGTGGGGTGGGGGTGGGGGGGGTCCTAGCCACGGGCACAGAAGAGGCTGCATCTGCTGGTGGAACTGTGTCGCTGACCCTGCTGCTGGCTTCTGGGTGTGCGTGTGGAAATAGCTCCTTTGAAAGGGCTTCAGCTAAAAGATCCCAGAAGGAGCCCGAATGAGTGAGTCGCCGTGGCTGTTGCACGCATCAGATAATACTTTATGTTCTGAGGCAAAGAATCGATGGTGGATCCTCATTGCCAAAAGCATTAAATAGCTCAGGTCTAGCTCATGCCCTGACCACATTCCTGAGCTGACAAAGGGCAGAAATAACAATAACACGATAGTCCCTGCATTAGCAAAGCTGGAGATTGATTTTAGGTGGTTTATTAGGTTAAAAGAACCAACTGAAGCCAAACTGCATCGTATTACCTAGTGGTCAGAGGGCATGGAAACCTCAGAACAGGAAGTCTCTCTTCAGGTGGTAGAAATCCTCCTCTCATGGAAGAGTCTGCCCTGGCGGACTGACGGGGGTGCTTCTCAACTGGTCACCCAAGAGACAGCTGCCAAGCTCAGGAAGCCCAGGATGCCGAAGGGAAGTGCCTGCGGCCCCGCTCCTAGGGAAGGGAAGGGAAGGGAAGGGAAGGGAAGGGAAAGGAGAAGGCTGGTGTTGCTCTGGCCAGAAGAGGCGCTTCCCAGGAGCTCCTTTGCTGAATGCGACACAGAGGCAAAACTGGCCAATTGTGGCTCTGCTAGCAGTGCAGCATTGCATCTAGAAGACATTCTCCAGATGCGACTTGCGTACACTTACCAGCTGTGTAACACTGAACTTTGCATTTGTGGACACCTTAGATGCTCTGTTCTGACCAAAATTTAACCTAGCCTGGTCTCGGGTGGCTTCTGGGGCTACCCATTCAAAGGCATTATGGAGCTGTGCCGCTCCTGACCTCAAAAGATGCTTTGTGATCATCAGTGATGTGGGTTTTCCACAACAGTTTGAACTAGAAAAACCTTCCAATACAAATTGGGTTAATTTGTATAGGCTCATCTGACTAAAAGTCATGCTGTCCTGGAGCAGGAGTGGGCCGCTTGTGGCCTCTCAGATCCGGCCGATGCCGAAAGGCAGTGTAGTGGCAGAGATGCAGGCTTCTTCGCGGCCCTCGCCACCAGGGAGGAAGTTTCCAGCCAGACGCCACTTGCTTCCCCCAGCAGCGCTGCAGCCGTCACCCACCTTGTTCCATTGCCCGTAGTCTCCTGCCAAACCAGGCAGCCGACACGGCGCCACTGTGGGCCGGTGCTCAGCAGCTATGCTATGAGCCTCCAGTCCATTCTGGTACTACACAGACCTGTCAGGACTGCAGCATCGTCACAGGCAGGCATGCAGGAAACTCCTCAACTCCGTGCATGGGACCGGTCCAGTCCTTCAGCTGCTTGGGCCGGCTGTTTTACATGGTCCACAGCCCATGCGGAGTTTAAGCCGGGGGTGTCGTACAACTAACTGGATAGTGATCTGTGCATGGCAGTGTCACCATCTTCAGCACACCAGAGTTGGGAGCGTGTCCTGCCACATATGTGAGGCCAGAGAAACAAACCAGTTGCCCAAGGCTGACCTGGAGATCACGTCATCCTGAGCCGCTCCTGATTGAGGAACGGCAGCACACATTGATTTATTTTATTGCTACACTGTCTGTTAGTCAAAGTGACTCGTGCAGCAGTTAAACTCGCCACCCGCAAGGCGTCTGGCATGCAGATGGTTTAGCGGTAACTGCAGAGTCTGATTTCACAGTGAGCACGTCTAAAGCTGGAACTGATCTGCAGTTCACAATTTACTCTTCTATTCGTGCAGAGGGAGTTAGGGATGGATAACCTGCAGACTGAACTTCTGAGAGGGGATCTACTTCTCAGACTTGCTCAGAAATGTCGCAGATTTTCCCATGTGCATTCAGTGATGGCCCTCTGCTCCCACTAGTGACTTGGAGAGGGACAGACCCCTACAGATCCCTGGGTAAGGATCTGCCAGTCGTGCCACCTGCTCGTCATGCTCCTTGGCAGGGCCACAGGTCAGCACATGCATGCCCTCAAGTGGCCACCGGAGGGCAGCAAGTCCACAAGTCCTTGATGAGCTTTCTGCCATCAAGCAGGAAAGAAGCCTGTTGCCAAAGAGAACAAGCCAGTGAAAGGGCCATCACTTTGCTGCTGCATCTCTGGCAGGTACTGCAGGACAAGAGTGCTCTTCTGCAGGGGGAAGGTTGGCAGGATCCTGGATTCCCCTCTTCTGCCATCCATGACGGACAACAGGATGCTGGGGATCACAGGAGCGGAGCCGGCTGGAACTGTGGTCAGGCCAGAGGGCCAGGAGGCCACTTCTCACCCGCTTTGTTTCCCTACATCTGTGAAACACTCCGCCATCTCCCATCCCAGCTAAATCATGTCTCTGAACAAAAACCATGCTCACTTAGGTCACAGAATCCTAGAGCAGTAGCGCGAGGGTTGGGGTTAGCGTGTTGAAGTGCCACCTACCTGCACCTGGCAAGCAGTCAGTGGGGCCCCCTGACCACACTCCGTTGCCCTGGCAGACTCTTGCTGCTGGCCCTACGAGAGTGTATCCAGGATCGCAGTGGAAGCGAACGGTGGACCCAGCTAAGTAGCTGGTTCCTTCCTTCTTGCCATTTTCAGGGGGAGCCAGCCAGCCACAGGAAGCCACTGAGAGAGAAAGGCACGTGTGCTTTCGGTTAAGCAGCTTCACCAAGCAGGGACCGTGACGAGGGGTGACTTGGGGACACAACAGCAAGTGGGGTGGGTCCCCTTAGAGCCACGCTCAGCCATTCTTGCCCGGGGGATCTGAGCAGCCAGACGTGGGGACCAGGGCTTGCTTAGGCTACAGGGAACCTGCTCTCCACAGGATGGACATGACTGGGTCGGGTGCACCATTTTTCTGACTCCATTTTTCTGACTTCAAGACTACAGACAATTCCACAGTTCCTGCTGCCACCTTCTTGAGGGACTGGATTCTCTGAGGACTGAGCAGCTGCGTGGTCCAGAACAGTGCACCCAAGCTGTGTATTGCCAGCAAGACCAGCGCCAGGAGACCAGCCCCAGGCAGAAAGGCTTGAATCTTCCTGGCATTTAGAGTCAGGGTTAGGAGAGGAGCACATGTTCCGGGAATGACTTCATGGGCACTTGCGCTGCAAATTCCTGTTCCCTTGCAGAAGGGCTGCATTGCTGGTTCCCCTCCTGGTTTAAATTCATTAGTGCAACCCAGTGGTTGCTTTGGGAACTACAACTGAGCTGGGGTGGCATTTGGGCTCCGTGTTTTGTAGCTGGGCAGGGTGTGTGTGTCTTTACTTGGATTATTATTTTGTCTCATAGGATTCCACTAGCCAGTAGTGCTGAAGCTGGTGGGCAGAATGGTCCACAGAGCAGGCGATGGCATTTCTGCATGGTTGCAGAAGGATGCTGGGCAGCTGTTCAAGATTTGCTCACCTGGTCGTAGGCTCTCCTTCAGGGTCTTGTAGCGCTGGTGGGCCAGCTTAGAGCTGTTCCCCACAGCTAGATCTCTGGTTGTCAAGACATCAAACCTGCAGAAAGGATCTGATTGGCAAAGCCTGGCCGTAAGCTCTACTAGAGGGTCAGCTGGGTCTTCAGAGGGAGAAAATACAGGCACAAAAGAAGGATTGTGCTTTGGTCTGTAGAAGTAGTTTTCCAACAAGTATTGTGTGTCATAAGTGAAAAGGGATGTTTCATTTATGATGGCCCCTAAAAGAAGGGAAGGTGATGCGGTTACTTCTTGGGCCTAAGCACAACTGCTTCTCCAACTTAAGAACAGCCACACTGAATCGGACCAGAGGTCCACCCCGTCCCGCATTCTTTCCCCATAGTGGCAAACCAGTGCCCCCAAGGTCCCTTGAGCAGGATGGGTGCAAGAGTTCTGCCTCTGATAAAGGAGGAGTGCATAGCCAACAAGGCTAGTAGCCACTGATAGCCTGGTCAAGGTTAGGACTCATCTGCTTTTTGTGAGAACAAGGGCAGCAGACACAGCAGGGAGGGGCTGGCCGATTAACTGCTCTGCCTGTTCAAGCTACAAGATCTTCCACCACTGGAGTGGCCCAAAACATCCGTACGAGAGGCAGGACTGACGCCCACTGTGGGGCAGGGACTTGTCCATGCCAGAACCCCAAGGAACCTCTCTGTCGGCCTGGTCAATGGATTGCCTTTCTGCTGCTTTAAACGGGTTCCCAGCAAGCAGACTTGAAGGTGGAATGGACCAGGGGGGCACAGCAATATGGAGCTGTGCGGCTGCTTTCCTGGCCTGGCACCAGGAGCCAGCAGGATGGCGCCTGCTTCCCCTCCCACCTGACAGAAGCCTCTTGAGCGTCTAGGCCTGCCCTAGAGGGGCCGCTTAGTGCGTCTGGGCTCAGACTGGTCTCCTGCCTCTCTCAGCCATTCTGCCCCGGATGCCCCTTTGCCGGGCAGCGGGTGGGGGCTCTAGTCCACTCACAGTCTGCACCAAAGGCAAAGAGTTCTTCAGGGCTGCTGCTGCTGCTGTCAAGGGTTGTTCCATTGCGGAAGGTTAAGTCGTCCTGGGGGTCGTCATTCATCACCCCAAAGAGCCCCCGTGTGAGAGCCTGGAATTTCTCTGGCAGCAAAACGGTGAGGCTCAGCACCCTCCCGGCACTCGCAATCACTTCTACACCAACTCCAGAGGAGAACATGACGTTGACATTCTGCCCAGGGGTGGTGGAGAGAAAGAGTCCTGCAACAGAAAGATGCTATGTGGACTCTGCTGTGGGGTGGGACAGAATTAGGGGGCAGCCACATTATGCAGGAGTGGTCAGCGATAATTCAGTGCTGGTCCTTGAGAATTTTATCTCTGTTTCCATGCTGCTCACCCCACCCCTCCTTTCAGGGATGGCTTAACAAGAAGTGGCTGGGAGGGATTGTTTGACCTCTCCTTCAGAATACAAAGAACAGCTCTGAGCTGTTAGGCAATTTAACCTGTTCCTGTTTGCTTTGGAGCAATTCTGGGAAGCCAAGTCTTTTCCAACACGATGCTTGCCAGCCTCTCTCATTGCATGGGGCCTTGGCTTTGGATTCTGCAGCACCCTGACAGACAAATATAGCTTTAGGCTAGAATCCAAGATACAGAAGTGCAATTGACTAAGACCCACTCACACAATAACACACATTTGCTCGCTGAATTTATGTGCAAACATGCATGTTCATTCACTGTCAGCTCCTGTTTGGACTCATTTTACTGTAGATGTTGCACAAGCATATCAGTGACCGATTAAGACCTATAATTAATTGAATTGCTTGCTTGTCATGTGCTTACATGCAATGCAGTCACAAAAGGGCAAATGCTATTTTGGGATGCATTAACAGAAGTATTGCTTCCAAATCACTAGAGTTGTAGTTCCCCTCTACCCTTCACTAGTCACACCTCATATAGGATACTGCATCCAGTTCTAGGCACCAAGATTTAGGAAAGATGCAGAAAAATTAGAAAGGGTCCAGGGAAGGGCAATAAAAAGGATCCAGGTTTGGAAACGCTGCCCTGTGGGGAGAGACTGAGAGAACTGGGCATGTTCAGCCTTGGGAAGAGAAGGCTGAGCGGGGACATGAGATCCCTCTAGAAGCACCTCAAAGGCTGCCACAAAGAGGAAGGGCAAGATCTCTTCCTGCTGATGCCAGAGTGTAGGACACGGAATAATCAGTTCAAGCTGCAACCACCCAGGTTCAGGCCAGTTGTCAGGAAAGGGTTCCTCACTGTCAGAGAAATACAACTGTGGAACCAGCTGTCTGGAGAGGTGGGGGCTCTCCCAGAAACTGGATAGCCATCTGCATAGGATAGTGTAAACTGGTGTCCTGCAACAGCAGGGGGTTGGACCTGACGGCCTTCATGGCCCCTTCCAGCTCTGCAATTCTGTGATTCCATTTCTTCTTGTTGGTGTTATTTCCTGTATTTTTCAAACTTGATTTCAAAATGACAGAAAATGTCATGGGAAAGAAGAGAAAACAGAACCTTCTCGTTTTCCCTGATACAGCTTTTAAAAAAGCAGCAGGTCAAGGAGAGGTGCTTGTCAGTAACAGCATCCACTGGCCCAAGGCCCGGCAGGTGGGGCGGGCCAGTGGGTGCCTCCTGCTGGGCCACCGTGCGGGTGCAGCCTTGCCCTCTTGCCCGTTTGCCCCTCGGCCCCCACTTTGCAATAGGCTGAAGAAGGTTTGGTTCGAAAAGGAAGAGAATGCAGCATGGGCAGCTGGGAGGAGGAGGTCCCACAAGCCCCCCTGGCTGCTTCCTTTGCCCCCTTTGCTGCCCTGACTTTATTGGCTTCTATGGAGTTACCGTCTTCATAATCGCACATGGAGCTGCTGCCTCGCAGTCTTGGGGGTTTCTGCCTCGATGGCTCCTTGGTGTAGACGCTGGTCCTCCCCAGCTCCTCAGGCAGATTCCCTGAACACACGCGGCCCTGGTGGCTGCACCCCCTCCCCGACCTTCCTGCCTGCCAGTTACCCCTCTTTGGAGTTGGCCAGTGCCGTGGTATCGTTTTGCTCAGGGGCTCTGCTTCGGCAGGGACGGCTGGTGCCTGCTATGTCCTTATCCATGGCAGCTTTTACTTTGAGCTCAATAGGAGCTATCTGTGGTTCTCCATGGTGATGAATCTACTTGGGGGATGGAGTTCAACACCACGGGTAGCTTTCATAAAGCTCAGAATAAAAGCTGCCATGGATAAGGAGCCCCACTAACGCAGCAGCCACGTCTCCTCTCTGGCCACCCTTTTCTGGCCGCAGCCGCTTTCAAGGGTGCTTGGTTGAGAGACACCAATCAACTGCTTCTAGCTGAGGGCTGCTTTGCTAGACATAATTCTGGGGGCTGGAAATGTGTTCTGCCACTGAATTACAGGCTGGGACGGGGGTCAGACCCGATGACCCAGAGGCCCCTTCTGGCTCACTCTGCTTCTCTGTCTCATGTTCCTCCGAACACAGGACCGTGCAGTGGGCTTTGCAGTGGAGAACGGCCCAGGACTAGGACCTGAGCCACATTCCACACGCCCCTGGATTCGACTTTGCCGCCACATTTGTGTGCCTTCCGGTTCCACCAGTGCCTTTCATTTCTTTGCTGATTATTCGGGTCTCTCTCTTATTCCAGTGCTTCTGATAAGCATCCCTTGCCAACCCTGGGAGGTTGCCCATGGCTGGTGAGAGAAGCCCTGCCTTGCCCGCAGAAGGAACACAGTGCAGTTCCTGAGAGTCTCTCCAGGCAGGACTGGGAAGGAATCCTGCCCAAAAAGCTGGGTGGTGGTGGTGGGGGGGGGGCTGCAGCTGCCAGTCCGTGTGAACAGCCTAAATTTAGGGGGCTAAATGGAGGGGCCATTCCAGCTGAGTCTAGGGCTGCTTCTGCCCTCTCCACCTCACCTTTCAAGTCCATCCAGGTTTGTTCAGAGAAGTTCAGAGCTCTGTGATTCCACAGGACCTCCAGCGTGTCTGAGTGCGCTGGGATGCGTATCTCAATCACATCTGAGTTATTCTCCCGCATTGCGATGGCGGAGAAGCCCGTCACATTGGCCTTGGCTCCTAGGAGGCAATAACAATGATAACGAAGCAAAATTACTACCATGCATACACTGTGCTCCCAGGGACCGAAGATGTGCCCATGCTTAAGTTGCGTCCAACAAGACAAGAAAATGCTAAAAGCCTAATTGAAAATTGTAAATATCAAAAAGCGCTGAAGCCACACAAATCCTAGATAAAGAAATCAATTTTACCCAAGAACCTACAAAGTCTAGCAGACTGGACTTAATGTATCTCCCCTGAGTGGGGAGGAGGTTTGACTTGTGCAGCCCTAACCCTAGAAAAGGGCTTAGCAGTGGGCAGCAGTGGAATCTGAAGCAACTCTCCCCTTCAATTATCTTAATTTATGGGGGGCATACATATAAGAATGGAGGCATTCCTTGAATTATCCCCTGGCTATTCAGGTCAAGGAAAATGTTATCGATAGCCTATGATTAGTTTCAGTTAGTAGCCTGTCCTCCTGAAAGAGCCCCACGCAGAAGCAAGACGCCCTCTTAACATCACACCAATGTCCCCTACTGATCCGTTGTTCCTCCCCAAACAAAGCCAGAGGCTCATGTCTTTGCAGACTGGAAATTTCCTCCGTGTCCTGGCGTGCAGGCCCACCCGCCCGCCCTCTCCACCATGTGTAGATCTGGCTCTGGTTTATTGAGCCTGTTTGGTTGATTATTGACCTTCTTTGTGCAGGATTTGGCCACACCTGAAAGTAACACTGCAGCTGGACAGGGTCAGCCCCCTGGGGCACCATGCTCCAAACTTGAGAAACTCTTGGGGAAGCGTGAGGCAGGCTGCCGGACGCCACAGGAGCAGCCACGTGGAGGAGCGCAGCCGCCCTCCAGCCCCACTTTCGGGAGCAGCCCTGCAGATCTGGAACGCAGGACCTGCAGCTCCTTCAGCCCACACGCCTGGACCAGAGGCCACGGGCTGCCACAGGAGTAGCCACAGGGGGAAGGTGGTGCTCCTTCCTCAGTCCTGCCTCGGCTCTCTGCCAGGGCCACCCAGGGTGCTTCTGTCCCACCAAGCGGCCACCATCGCCCAGCTTCCACCGGACTGGCGATGGCCCTGAAACCTGCGGCTTTGCTTGATCCTGCCAAAGTGCCGTTAAGCCTTACTGGAGTTGCTCTTTAAGGGCAGGCTGCCGGATCCTGCTTCATGCCAAGGGTGAATGGGGGGCCCAGTGGGAGGGCAGCAGACAGTCGGCAGCGCTGGCCCATCCTTCATGCATGGAGCACCGATTTCATCCCACTAAGGTGAGCCAGCCTGTGAAGGAGCCTTGCGATGGGCCCTTTTCCCAGTGCAATCCCTTGTGGGAACAGGCACAAGTCAAATCCCTCAGAAGAGCATTTATCTTCTGAGGTCTTTCCATGCTGCCTGCCAGGGCAAGACGTCACCCACTGGTGAGGCAGGATGAAAGAGCTCCGCAGCAGCATCTTCTCGGAGTGGTCCTCCCCTTCCATCAGGTGAACAAGGAAGGAGGCCAGGAGCAAAGCACAGTGCGGTGGTGCTGGGAGCCGTTGTATCATAAAGGCTGGTTATCAGCAGGTTCTGCAGAGGTAAGCATTAAATAGTGGATTTAATTAAGAGCCTGTGGCTTGCCTCCACATCTGTTAGAATCAGCTGAGGTCATTTTGGACAACCTGCCCACTGATGGTTTTGGGCTCTATTTCCCGTTCTCCCCAGCCAACATGACACTTGTGGGAGCACAGATCTTCCACCTAGGTTTTAGACCCTGCACTTAATGGACTTCCCCAGGGAGGGGGCGCTTTGGATGGTTGTCTGAGTTGCCCAGCACGCAATCACTGCTCCTCTTCTCTCCCCACCACCTTCCATGCTTTACAAATGCCTTTGCATTCCAGATGTGTTGGAGCAAATAGACAAAATCCCAGCTCTGCCAAAAAGACTAACATTTTTGAACATGTGAAGTTGTCTACTATACATTTAGTCCAAACCTGTTATCATCATAATGGTGGGACTCAACTGGCCTTTGCTTCTCCTGCCCTGAAGCCCAGGCACACTTAGTTTTGATTACGCATCATTTTTGTTGTAGAAAAAGATAGGGTTTTTTTTTTTTTTTGCTTACAACATTTTAGAGGGAAATAATAAAATACGTAAATGTAACCTGGCCAGGCCAGCCTCCTTAACTATAGAATGATTTTAGAAATGGGAAGCTAGAATGCTTCTGTGCACAACATCGGCTCCAGGTCAGCCCAGCGGGCTCTCACCAGTCTAGCTGCTAAGGCTGGGCTGCTTCCCTCTTGCCTCGCCACCCATGAGGCCTCAGTGGGCAGCTTATGGTGGATCTTGGCCCCGGGGCTTGGCTGAAGCTGCACCACTGTCCAGAATTCTTTCTCCAGCATTGCACAGGAGAGGTGGGAGCTGCAAGTCGAAGGGAACAACTTCCTAAGGCTGTCCTGGGATTGCCTAGTTGAAGAGGGTGTTCAGCTGCAGACCTTCCTGCATGCGGCTGCTCTCAGCCTTTCCACTGGCTATATGGGGCTGGTGGAAAACGGGAATGTGGTAAAGCAGAGTTTGGTTAAAACCTGCAGGGAACGTGGGTTCTTCGGGAGGTGAATGTCCCCAGCCTCACCTTCCTTTTCAGCAAACACCTCAGCACGGCGAGTTCTCGCTTGGATTCTCAAGGAGGTGAGGTTGGATTCCAACACTGTGTATTCACCGAGGCCTTTAAATGTGAAATTTGTGCCATCAAAAGTGATGAAGTGAGGATCCCCAAAAGCAGAAGCTGTTAAACACAAAGACAGAGTTAACTCAGGACTGTCCCTTTCCGAGGGCAGATGCACCCCAGGGCCTCTGGGAAGCAGCATCCAAGGGTGCCCAAAGGCCTCCACTTTGAGGGAGAAGGCGGGCTGTGCTCTCGGCGCCTGAGGCTGGGCTTGCAACTTCAATCAGGCAGCAAAGGAGGCCCTTCTCGGGAAAGCACAGGTGTGCTTGAGTAGGCACACACTTCTATGATGCAGCCTCCGCAGGGTAAGCCTACGTGAGCCCAGCCCAGATCCTAAGCTTCAGACGTCTCCTCGGAATGAGCTGTGCCCTTCAGGAAATCTCGTGATCAAGTTTCCCAGTCACGTCTTTCCTTAAAGAATCTCAGCCTGGAGCTGGTAGAATCTGTGCCCTCTGGATCCTACACAGCATTTTTGATTTCTGACTCATATCTCCCACCTTTTGCTCTGGATCAGCCACATACAAGAAAGATGCAACCAGGTTATATTTTATATTTATATACCAGGGTCTTTGTTGCCTGAGAAAATCTCTGAGCAACATGTGTGCCCCAGGCGCATTCACTGGAATAGAACATGCAGAAGGCTTCCACTTTGCTCAGAAAGTATCCAAGCTACTAGTCCGAAAATAGGTTAATTCAAAATTTCATTTGTTTTGGCAGGCACCAAAAGCTGCTCAGGGGCATGCCAGCACCCATTCATGCTACACGGCTTGCCCCTGCCCTACAGCACTATCAAAATAGTCTGCCTGAGACTCACAGCATTTTCAAAAGTTAATTATCATTGCAAAGTGTCTCTGTTAAGTCAATTCATTTTGGGTTTTTTACTCCTTTTAAAAATCTCAAGATCTGACAAAGTGTGCCACAGCCGGATGTCCGTGCAACAAAGCAGCGGCCATTTCCTAAACACCTCTGAGCCCACCTGCTTGCCTGGGGGGTCTGCAAAGGACCACAAGAAGCAGTGAACGTACCAGCGCGGGGCGGATGGTATCGCCTGCAGCCACTGGAGGGACGATGCTTGAAGTAGACCGAGCAGTTGTCGGACCACAGGCAACAGTAATAGAAGGAGATGACATCATAGAGCCAGTGGGAAAAGCCGGGCACCCTGGGGGGCCTTTTGTAAGGAGGCGCGCCCCAGTCGTGCCCGCGGTCCGGGGTGCTTCCCCCGATGGAGTCTCCCGTGAGGACCTGGGCTCCTGCAGCGTCATAGCAGCACTGCTGCCCCGCAGTGTATTGTGGGCTGAGGGGAGGAAGAGAGGGGGAAACAGCTCAAATTCTTCGGCCAGCAAGGCGCGTCCAGGGACCGTGAGCTGCTGAGGCACATCCCGCCCAGGGCCCACCCAGACGCAGGGCCTTACCTGGCCTGGACAGACCTCACACAGTGCACTGCCCCCGGGTGGTAAGTGCAGACGCTCCCCCTTTCGATGTCACAGCCATAGTCCGTCTGGAAGAGAGCGATGGAGGGCTGGTCAGAGCCGCTGTTGTGCCACATTAGGAGTGAAGAGTTCGTTGGTGGACTAAAACATTTGCATCCTGCCTCGCACCACAAGATTAGCAGGGCTTTTTGTATCAGTGATGCAGACAAGGAGCCAATGCAGTTTGCGGCAGCAGCAACCATTCCAGGAGGAAGAGCAAGCAGATCCTGCAAACACCAAATGCCCGCGTCGCCTTCCCTGGAGAGAGTTTTAACGTAGTTCAAACAGAGCAACGCTTGACAGTCGTAAGGCCTGTCTGGGTTCCAGCAGACCTACTTCCTCTACGTAGCATGCACAGGACTGCATTTGGCATCAGAAGCCCAATTATGTGAGGTGGATACTCTGGCTTAGGTCTTTTAGGATATTAAAGCAGCCCTTTGACTTGAGGTGCCTGGGAATGACTAGTCCCCCAGCAAAGCTGTTTATGTACTGGGAAGATGGGTTTCTGCACCAGTTCATGTACCTTGCAGCTGGATTTGTCAAGCTGCTCACTGTCTTCCTAGAATACCCCAGGTAAAGGAGGCTCTAGCAACTCCTCCTGGGTCTTGTAAGAGTGACTGTGGTCGTGTAACGGTTGCCACAGCACGGTGTGCCGTGGACTTCAGTGCTTGTCCTAACTCTGCACCTTCTCTCAGAGGCCTGCTTGTCTCTGCTCCTGGGCAGTGCCTGGCTAGCGCTCAGGGGTGGTGCAGCCAGGAAACCAGCCGCGCCTGTTCTCTGAAGAGCAGGCAGAGAAACGGAAGGTGCTGCTCTGCCCTCAGACAGGCCTTGCGGATGAGGAATCTCCCCCTCTCCTCCTTGCCCCATCCCACTCCTGCCTCCCCCACCTCCTAACTGCCACTGCAACCAGGCCTCCCGGTAACGAAGCCCCTTCCCACAGAGACTCCTCCAGCCAGGCATGTGCGGCCTACATGAAACCGGCCAGTGTCTGCACGGGCTTGTGCCAAGGTGCAGGGGCAATCCATGATCTCGTCCAGGAAACTGGGCAGGCCCATTTCTTTCCGGTCCCATTGGTGGCACTTGGCGGTGCCCCATGCCGTGGAATTCTTCCGGAAGGCGTCTTCCAAGTGCCAGGCCAGAGCATGCTCGGTGCTCCAGATGGACGCCACATTGCTGGTAGAGGGGAGCAGAACAAAAACAGTATTCAGAGTTTGTAAAGAGGGAAGACTGTTCGGTGTGTGTGTGAAATGTATTAGCCATCTGATCTGAGAGGGTCAACACCTGTTTCGGCTGGTTCAGGTCATGTTGGAAGAAACAGCCTTTTCAAGAAGCAGGAAGTGGCTTCCTTGGAGATACTAAGCTCAGAGTTAAGCTGGAAATTCCATCCACTTTCCATCAGTTACAGGAAGGCAAAAGGAACCCTAGAAGAGGGCTGAAGGGGTGTCAAGGCTGAATAAGATCGGATGGGAGGAAACTCAGCTTCAGAAACAAGGGTGAATGGGCACTAATATAGTTCCACGCCTTTTGTGGCTGGATCGGCTGCTGCAGAGCTGGCCAACGTCTATGTGGGCATCTGAGAAAGCCAAGCCTTGGCGCCATGTGGAGCCTGAGAAGCTACCTGTCTGCAGCCATCGCCTTATGCTCAGCCTTGCCTGCCAGGAACTCTTAAGATCGTGATGAGCACTTCATGGAATCATGTGAGCCAGGAGGACGTTGCGGTGCTAACCTAGCCGGAGTGCTCAGGAGTCCTGGAGTTTAATCTCTCACCTCTGACCATCAGAAGACAAATGTGAAGAAATCCTCAGTGCCCCAAGTTCCCAGGTGCTGTACAGAGCTGAAGGGGCTGGCAGGAAACTAAGAGCCCCTGTGTTGGGGTAGTTTCTTCTCAAGGTGTAGAGATATTTCCATTCAGCTTCCCATTCGTTGGAGTAAGGTCTACCTGTGCAGGAAAGGGAGTGGGGTGTGTGTGTGTTGGTTCAGATGCTACCGGCTGCACTAGGACAGAGCAACCCTGCCTGACTTGAGGTGGAGCACCACTCATTGCTGCCTGCAGAAGAGACTGTTCTGGATCACGCAAAGTTCTGTCTAGTCCAGCATCTCCAAGAAGTGGCCAGACCATTCCCTGTGGGAAGCTCCCAGGCAGCAGCCCATTCCCCAGCTGCCGGCTCTGACCAGAGGGGGATTATTCAGCACCTGCCTCCCACTGATGGAGGGGCCCTGCTCATAGAAGTTGCCTCCGCCTGATTTTCTGGGGTCGCCCCCTTTCGCTGGCAGCACAGCCCAGCATAGTTGCCTGAACCCTGTGCAGCCTTTCCGGGAGGCTGCACAGGTCACAGGAGCTGCTCCTGCTGCTCCAGGGAGCTGCCTCTGCCCATCTACCCCTGTGCTGCCTGGCAGGGGTTCTGCAGGGTGGAAGGTGGGGTTGGCCCAGTCCCACCCGGACGTGCTCTGGGGACTGGCGCCTGGCGTCTTCCTCCTGCTGGCAAAGCAGTGGGGCTCTACTGCCGACTCGCAGCCCTTCCCTGCCGGGCAGCCCCCTTTGCTCTCACGATGAACAGACATGGGCCCATCCGGAGGATGTGGCAGATGACCGGGAATGCAGATCTAAAGCCTCTCTCAATCCGCCCGCCCCTTGAGCAGACTGCTGGCAGCTGTGGACATACCGGACTCATTGTACCCCCAGACTTCTACGTTGACGTGGCTGGCCCGAAGTGTCTGCTGGTTCCATGTGACAGTCAAGTTTCCCCCTGTTCCAGGAGTGCCATAGTATTGCCACTTGGTTTCGTTCACTAATTTGCTTTTTTCCAAAGGGGATACTTTGCTATGATGAACTGCATGACAGAACAAAAGGTGGTCATTGGTCCCGTGTTTACAGCACGTCGCCCCAGTCCTTGAACGGCATTAACTGTGGCAGGTGTTCAGCAAGAGGGGCTATGAAGAAGCGGCTCCCTCGGTTCCCTCCCCCTCATCATAACGAGAACCCGAGAGGAAAGCGCCTTTGTGTGAGCAGCGGAAATCCGCACTCCCTGCTTGGGACGTGGCAAAGGCAGGAAAGGCTTGCAACGTGTGGAAACGCTTCATTCAGGCTCCTGTATTGGCCGACAAATGTGTGGGATGTTTCTTCAGGCACTTGAAATGAGGGCAGCTGCTTTGAGGAAGCCCTGCTGTGCTTCTTGAAGAAGCAGTTCCTCGGAGAGCAAGGGGCCAGGGCCAGGGCCACGGTCTGCAGAGTCTTGGTTTTAGGGAAGAGCACAGAACATGTACATCAAAACAGCAATGGTGGTTAATGAATCACCTGAGACCCACGTGCTCGACCAGGGAAATGTCGAGCCACCATCATTAGAAATTTCCAGGCTGACCATGCCAATCTGATAGAGCAAGGGGGAGATGCAGTGAACCCGTCCATCTTCAGCAACATACCCGCCAGTCACAACTGTCCGTGCAAACCTGCGGTATTAAGAAGAAAGCACACCCTGGCTAAAAGGCCCAAATGGATCATCCCAAATGGGCAGCTGCCTCCTCAAGAGCTTTTGAGGATGCCTGTCCCCACCCGCTTGCCAAGGTCTTCTGCATTAGCTCCATGGGCTCAAGCCCACAATGCGCGAGAGTTATTTTGCAGGCTGAACAGCAGGGAAATGCCAGCAATGGCATTTCATCTTATCCTAGCAGAACCCTTGACAGCTTCAAGCCACTCTTATATCTGCTTTTATACTAGCATGTGAAACACGGTTATAGAAGATGCAGGACTGGTGTCCCCACGATGGAGACCTCCAACATCACCTAAAAACGTGGCCATTTGCTGCCCCCATCAAAGGACATCAAAACACCTTAGGGAATGCTAGGGTGGTCTTTTCTCTCTCCTGTTCTAGCTTCTAACCTTGCTGTTTGACCCTCCCTCTCAACATCTACTCTTGCTAGTCACCCCCCCACAGCTTCTTTAGCTTGTATTTGACTAACGGTTCCTGCGTGTACCGTCAGGCCAGTTCAAAGTAAGACCTGAGGGGCGGGGGGCGGCCTTTCCCAGCTCTTCCCTCTGGGGTGCTCTGCAGCACCAAAATCTACATGAGAGTCGGGAAGCGGAGGGTGCTGTAGTCTCCCTTCCTCTCTAGTCTTCCTGTCCATTGGAGTGCTGATCCTGGGTGTTTGCATTTTGGGTTGGGCACCAGAGAAGATCAGCGTTTGCGGATGCATCGCCCACACTGCTGCTTCTCAGATTCCCTGTCGGGACTGATGGAGGTGGTCTCAGTTTTGGTGCTGAGGTTCCCTAGAATGATAGTTCAGAGGGATCACAACTTTCATACCGAGGTTGCTGAATATGGGGTAGCTCTGGACTTCATGGCCACCAGGACAACCATGGTGTTGTCTCAACATGCCATCAGCCCAGCACCTCCAAAAGGGGTTTCTTGGCTGGGCAGGAGGAGGAGGATTTCTAAGTGGGTGAATAACAGCTGGCCGGGAGAAGGGCTTTTTCTGCAATTGGAACATGCTTCCAATAGAGACCCACCAGACGTCTCTTCTCATTCACATGCCAACTGAAAACATTTCTTTTTCACAAATATTTCAGTGAGTGCATTGGCTTGGTTTTATAATGATTTGCTATACTGGCTTTTATTGCTGCTACTGCCATGCTAGAGTTTTAACTGCCAGACAATCTTATTTAAATGATCATTTTAATTCTGCTGCGATCTGGGCCAGGGAGAGCATCAGCGGAACTGTTGACAGCAGGCTCTGACAGGTGCATGTGGCACTTTGAAGACCAAGTGCCTTAGATTTATTATGAACTTGACACCGCAATTAATGTGGGTCCAGTAGTAGAGCTGTCCAGAGCACTGTCTGGTCCAGTTTTATTGGATGAATTTGAGTTTGGATGCCAGGAAGTACTTTGGATGCCAGGAAGTCCTTCCTGAAAGTTAGGACCCCAAGGGTGTGGAATGGGCTTCCACGGGAGGTCGTTGAGGCCCCATTGGTGAGGGTGTTCTAGGATAGGCTGTACACGCACATGGTGGGCATGTCGTGAGTGGAGCCAGCAGGAGCTGGGGGTCAGACTTGATGGCCTGGGAGACCCCTTCTGACTGGCTCAGTTTCTGTGTTTCTAAGCCTGAGGAAGTGCACAAGGTGCTTAGCAAGGTTCCACCTGTATGCTTGACCCTTGTCCATCATGGCTTATTTTCAGATGTAAAAAAAGGATTTGCACTTGGGTCCAGGAGAGAACAGTGTCTCTCCAGGGTCTCCTTGAAAGAGAGAATGGTGCCAGCCTCTAAAAGAGGCTGTGACTAAACCACTCTTTTAAAAGCTTGAGTTGGACCCAGAGGATGCAAATAACTACAAGTCTCTTGCCAACATCCTCTTCCTGAGCAAAAAGTTTGAGAGAGTGGTGGCCAGGCATCTCGAAGTACTCTTTGATGCATCTGACTATCTAGATCCATTTCATTCGGCTTCAGGCCTGGTTTTGGAATGGAAACTTCCTTGGTTGCCCTGTGGGATGACCTTCTTCAGGAGACAGACAGGAAGAATGTGACCCTGTTGATTCTCCTGGACTGCTCAGTGGGTTTCAATAGCATAAACCATGTCCTTCTGGATAGGCTGGTTAGGTTGGGAGTAGGAGGTACTACTGTTCCTACCTAGCCAACTGATTCCAGAAGGTGGTGCTGGGGGATGATTGTTCTGTGCCGTGGCAATTATGCCAGGGAGCACCACAGGAGTCTATCTTATCTCCCATGCTCTTGAACATCCACATGCAACTGCTGGGGGAGGTCATCTGGAGCTATGGCGTCATCAATATGGAGATGGACCTCTATTTTTCATTGAACTCAGGGGAGGAAGTGGTTGTTTGGTACTGGCCAGAATGAGGGCCAACAAGTTGAGACCCAGTCCAGAGGAGATGAAGGTGCAGTTGGGAGAGCTTCAGCCTGTCATGGATGAGGTTGTGCTGCCTCTAAAGGGCAGGATTCATAGTTGGGGATGCTCCTGGATCTTGAACTGTCACTCAAGCTTTAGATGAATTTGGTGGCATGGAGCACCTTCTGTCAGCTTAGACTGATTTACAAACTACGACCCAATCTGGACAGGCAGAGCCTGGCAACAGTGATCCATGCACTGCAACCTCTAATTTGGACAGCTGCAATGTGCTTTCCCCGGGGCCGCCTTTGAAAATGGTCCAGAAACTTCAGCTGAACCAAAATAAAGCTGCACAGTTGCCAGTTGAGGTGTAGGTCCAATTCAAAGTGCGTGTACTAATATTTAAAGCCCTGAAAAGCTTGGGGCCAGGCTATCGGAAGGAACTTCTTTCCCTGTACATACCTACCCACATCTTCTGAGGTCCTTTGTAGGGAGCCCCCTCCAAGGGAAGCAAGGAGGGTGGTGATCAGAAGAAGGGCTTTTTCGGTTGTGCCACCCACTTACACGCATGGAGTAAGCTCTGCAAAGAGGTATCCCCTGGTACCTACACTTTTATCTTTCTCTTTTTATTCTCCAGATATTTCAATAGTTAAACTATAGCTTTAATATTACATTTATGTCATTATTGTTCCTGTATTTTTAATTTAATTACACCAGTAGCGGCCTTGTTGGATTGCTTTATTGTGCTGGTGTTTTCAGTGGTGATGGTGGTCCTGTTCGTTATTGGCTATTTAGTGATTTTATTGGTGTTACTGTTTTGTTGTATAATGTTTGTTTTTTGTATTTGATTTTGTTAACTGCCCAGAGTCCCTTTGGGCTATTGAGTGGGATAAACATCATTGAATAAATACATTGTTGTGAATCACCCAGAGAGCTTCAGCTTTTGGCGGTAGACATTTAATAAATAAATTAACTAACTAACATCTGAGAAAACTTTGCATTTCAACTTTCCTGTTTTTGTGGATTTGTGAATGCAGGTGTGGCATGGCCATAACAATGGGCTGTCATGGAGTCAAGTTCCTGTTTCCTTTCATTTCTCTGACATTGTTACCTAGACGACGTTGCATTTGTCAACTTGATTTGTTGCCTTGTCCTCAGACTACACTATAATGTATTTCAGGTTATTATCAATGTTATCATTGTTGTTTACACACTAAAGGTTTAGTTTAGTTTTTTCCCAGTAAAAGCTACTTATTATCAGTGGAGGCATGGTTAATGATTTTACTAGGGCAAAGACTATTTAAAAACAGTATCCAGCTGAAGTCTTTGAGATGGTACCAACCACACCATATAAAGACCCGTGTATTTGGAAGGAACAGTGTTACAAACGTGTGCATAAGAGAGTTCATAGCTATATACTGGGAATATTTACCTCAACAGAGCTATTGCTCCTTATAAGCTAACATGAAGAGAGGAGATTCTGGTGTACAATATGTCAGGCTGTACCTCAGCCTCTGACCAAATTTATCTATAAGTGAAACCTGAAACTATGCATTACAGATGACACTATGGCTAATAAATGTATTAGGGTCATAGGGTGTCAAAATTCCTCCCTCCTTTACTTCTTCCAGCCCATTTACTATAAAGAATCACAACAGACTAAACAAAGGAGCAATTTCTGCAAAGGATTCAGATGTTTGGAGGAAACCATTATGCTTCCTCACTTGACTCCGCGGAGGCTCACCTGCACTTCACAGAAGATTGGGGGTTGAAAGTCAGGTTTAGAGGTGTAAAATCTTTCCCACCAAGCAGTGTCCCAGAATAAGGAGAGATGGTCAGGCAGAATTCCAGGTAATCTGAACAGCAAGTTCCCAGGGACTTACAGGTTGCTTGGCATGAACAGCTGGGCTGAGATGTACCGCAGTGACCAGCACAGGAGTCCTGGGCTCCTAGTTAGAATGGAAAAAGTAAAACTGCAAAAGCCAGACGAAGCACGACCTCCTTCATGCTTCAAGGAAGCACCCCCAGGGGAAGTGAAGGGCACTTCTTCCAACTCCCTCCAGCTCCCACAATTGTGGCTGAAAACACGTGTGGACCCAGTGGGTTGAGCCCTCTTGCTCCTTGACAGGTTGATGGCATGCAGTGGGGATGCTCCAGTCCAGTCAGCCTGGCTTCCTCTTCTGCTGCTAAATGAGACACCTTTCCTGAACAATTCTGGCAGAAACTTCTCACACCTGAACTGCAGCCCTCACCTCTCTTTCGTTCTCTCTCTCTCTCTTCCCCTCAGGCATGGGTAGTGCCTAAGCTTGGCTAGCTTTTCCAGTAGAAAAGCTCCCCTTCTGGGGAGGTCCAAAGAATTCGAAAAGGAACTCCCCCTCATCCCTTCTGCTTTATCAGCACTGCTTTTGCTCAATTATGGGGGGAAAGGTTATTTTAGTAAGCAAGACCAGTTGCATGGGACAGGATCCAGCTGCATGTCATGCTGCCTGCAGCAAAATAGAAAGTTTAGCTAGTTTGATTTACTTGCTCGATTAGAGAGACAAACTATCCCACCAAAGGCACTCCTTCCAGTACCCATCTACAAAAGACCGGAGCCTCGAGTTGCCGGCCCACAGAGTTGCAAGCTTCCCATGCTCAGGCCCTGCGGCATGTTCTGCCAGGGCCTCTCTCCATCCTCGGTAGGTGCTTTCTGCATGAAGTTTGTCACAACTGTGCCTCCCCGGACACTGTCCCCAGTCCACCAGTATAAAGAGATGGTTGCTTTGTTCCTTTCTCAACTTTGTTGGCTGAGGAATTAGTTCTGATTGGAGACAGCTTGAACCTCACCTTCTTGTAGTTTTCCTGCCTTCAGCAGAATGGTCACATTCATCCTGTCTGCTGTGGCAGCCTTCTGCTTCTCTTCTCCCCCTGCTTTGAGAGCATGGTCAGGCCGTGTGTTTCTGCCACCCGCTCTTCCCGCAAGTCTCCCGCAGCAGCCCCGGAGAAAGCTCTATGTGTATCTTCCGCCAAATGAACTGCCAACAGCAGTGCTTGAGTTCCAGCCCCTGACCCTGCACCAGGGAGCACGGAGCAACCATATTCAAAGGCTGCCACCAGGCCATCTAGGACAAGAGTCCCCCCTGCTTCCCTCACTCCCTGTCCTGGGAACCAGGCAATGCCAGGATGAGCGGGGAAGGGAAAACCACAAGGAACTCAGAAGATGGGTGCAACAAGGGTGGGGTTGCTCTCCAGGGTTTGCTGCCAGGAATGTGCTTGAACATGCTGGAGCCTCTTTCTTCCTGGTGAACATGAACAGCTTTGTGCAATTTGCAAATTAATCCCCTGGGAGGTTATCCAGTTAAGACTCCCTTTCAAAGAGCAAATGTAAAACTGGACTTACCGGCTTTCAGCCCAACAGACAAGCAGAGAAGAATGAGCAGAAAGGCACTGCAGTGGCAGACGAGTTCCATCTTTTTCAGGGACTGGCCTGCCCCTCAAGCTGCTCTCCAGGAAGGAGGGTGTCTTTGCACGGCTGTCTCTCCTGGAGAAGAGATCCTTGGACTTGTCGCTCAAAGGTTCCTTAGGAAATGCTGATAGGCAAGAGGAGCAGCGGCGAGTCACACGCTGTCATGCTGGCAGTGGCAGGAACGCCCTCCCTGCCTCTTCCTCAGGCGTGAGCAGCAGACCTGTGCAGGGCCAGCCAGTGGCTCTGTGCTGCAGGCCGAGATGACGGTGGAGCGTGCGGGCTTTGCTCGCTTGTCTTGCTCCCTGCTGAGGAGGGATCTGTCCTTGCAGGTGCTTGGTAGCTGAGGCACTGACTGCCAGCTTTGTCTGGCTGTCTCTCACATTAGTGGCTGTTGTCCTGAAGAGTTGGCACGATTCTAAAACTGGCAGTCCTCCACATGTTTTGGCTTACCATTCCTATCACCACCACCGAGGACAGCCAAGAGTGAGGCCAGGGAGCTAGATCTTCCAGAGATGGAGCCAGTGCTCTCAGCAGGCCTGGGAAGCCCGCAGGGAGCCTGGGGCCTTACAGGAGAGGATCATGCTCCTGTTCCCACAGGAGAAGGATGGTTGTGCCTCTGGCCACCTAGTCGCCAAGAACACTGTTACTTCAAAGGCTGGCCAGAATGACTCCCTTCCGAAGAAGTGTCTGATTAGGAAGAGAGGCTCCTCTTGAGAAGGGACTCATTGGGACCAAGTCCTTTAAAGCACTGCAGCTGAGTGCTGGGTGGGGCTCAGGAAGCTCTGTTGACAGAAGCCTGTCCTATCTATCCAGTAACTGCCAGAGACAGGGTCATATTTTTGGCTCCAGCCTCCTATTGACCCGACCTTGGCTTGGATCACCACGCCTCTGATCGCTGCATTCCGACCTAACTCTGCTGGTGGGCTGTGTTTTCACTTGGCTAGTATCCAGGGCTTTTGAAACTGGCTATGCCACAGACATTCTCTGGAAAACCCTCACTTGCTTACTGAAACTCTGCTTGACCATTTGTCTGTTGAATTGACTTTCTGATTACATAGAAACATAGGAACAGAGCGAGTCAGAAGGGGTCTCCTGGGCCATCTAGTCTGATTCCCAGCTCTAGCCAGCTCTGCTCATGATACGCCTACCATGTGCATGTCTGGCCTATCCTTGAACACCCTCACTGATGGGGCCTCCACCACCTCCAGGGGAAGCCCATTCCACAACCTCAGGGTTCTAACTGTCAAGAAGGACTTCCTGGCATCCAAACTGAACCTTGGTTCCTTGAGCTTTGCTCCATTGGAGCACATCCTGCCTTCCTCTGCAGGGAAGAACAAGTCTCTACCCACCTCTGTGTGACACGCACTCACATACCTGTATGTCGCCAACAGATTCCCTCTGAGTCTCTTTTTCTCCAGGCTGAAGAGACCCAGTTCCCTCAGTCTAGCCTCATACGGCATCCCCTGCAAACCAGCCACCAACCTTGTTGCCCTACGCTGCACTGACTCTAACCTGGCTAAATCCTTTCTGTAATGAGGGGCCCAAAACTGAGTACAATACTCCAGTTGCAGGCACACCAGAGTCATATAGAGTGGCATTAATACCTCTCTCGATCTAGAAGCCACACTTCTATGCAACCACGGGTGGCGTTCGCCCACTTGGCCACCGCGTCACACGGCTGACTCATGTTCAGCCTGCAGTCAACCAGCCCCCCGAGGTCCCTTTCACAAGTGCTGCTCTCCAGCCACCTGTCCCCTAACCTGCACTTATGACGCCCATCCCTATGCCCCAAGTGCAAGACCTTGCACTGATCCACAGTGAACACCATCCTGTTGTCTCCTGCTCCTCAGTTGTGGCCACTGCTCCAGTTTTAGTATCGTCTGCGAATTTGATCAGCAGACTGTTTACCCCTTCTTCCATGTCATTTATGAAAAGATTAAACAGGATTGGCCCCAGGACCCCGCTTGCCACTGTCTACCATCCCGATGATTCTCCACTAATGCTTTCAGTCAGCCAGCCATGCCCTAATCCATCAGACAGCGCATTGGTCTATCCCAAAACTCCTCAGTTTCTCAACCAGGATATCATGGGGCACTTTGTCAAAATCCAGGTAACCCACATCCACCAAATTCCCTCCATCTAGCCACCTCAAAACCTTGTCATATAATTTCCCAAGGTTTGTCTGGCAGGACCTGTTTCTTCAGAAGCCGTGTTGCGTGGCCAGCAACCTCCCTTCCCTATCTAGGGTTACTAGATCTCTTGCTATTATGAGCCTTTCCATTGTCTTTCCTACAATGGATGTATGGCTAACCAGTCTGTAATTCCCCATGTCCCCTTGATTACACTTTTTGAAAATTGGAACCACTGATGCCACCCTCCAGTCCTCTGGAATCTCACCCATTCTCCACAAGGCCCCAAAAATGGAGGCCAGAGAGCACGAGAGAACTCCGGCCAACTCCCAAAGTACTCTCAGGTGTAACCCATCAGGACCTGGTGCCTTTGTAACCTCTAGTGCCCTTGACTTCTGGGGGTGAGTGACTCTAATCTGGGTCCTTAAATCCCCGACATCATCTGATCCCCCATGCGAATCTCCCCTGTCCTGCTTTGGGGAGAACACAGGGGCAAAATAGTCATTTAGCATCTGTGCCTGTTCCCTCATATCAGTCACTGGATCTCCTTCCTCCTTATTTAGTGGTTCCACCACTTGTCTCCCCTTCCTTTTGCTATTTACATGCTGAAAGAAGCCCTTTTTGTTGCTCCTGATATTCTTTGCAAGTCTCAGCTCATAATCAGCCTTAGCCTTGTGAAGAATCCTTCTGCAATGGGCCTCCTCCTCCTGGTATACCCTTTTGTCTTCTTGCCCCAGTGCCCAGGGGCAATTACAATAATTATTTATTTGTATTTGCTTATATTTATTTGTTACTCCTACTGTATTCTGCTTTTTTTCCTTTTGCAAGGAGCCTGAGGCAGCATATATACATAGGTCTCCTCTCCACCTTATCCTCACAATGGTCCAGTGAGAGATTCCATGACTGGCTCAAGGTCATGCGGTGAATTTCATGGCTGAGTGGGGACAAGAACGAGGATCCCCGAGTCTCACCACCAGGCCTTCCTGGCTCCCTGTATTTGCTTAGAAAGAACTGGGCCTAGTTAGAGCAGACAACCTGCCCACGCACTGCTGACACAGACTGGCCATGGTTTTCCAGGGTTTCACATAGGAGCTTTTCCTACCCTACCTGGACATGATGGGGATTGAACGTTGGAACATTCACAACAGATGAACAACCGTGTCCAATCTTCCCACCACTGCTATGGGGAAGCAGGTGAGAAAGGGCCTCCTTCGCTGACCTCCCAAAGACGGTGGGGTGAGAGTCAAAATCGCCCCGTGAGCACTTGCAAAAGGACATTCTCATAAACACCCTTTTGGAACTGGAATGTGGAGTGGGACACACAGGCTGCAGCAAAGCACCTCTTGTTAAGTCTCTCCCACTTCACACGATTGCCAAAACAGAAATGCCTGAAAACAAGGAGGGGTTTTAAACCAGAAGAAGGGATGAAGCAACAAAAAGCCGTTTGTAAAGTGCAATCTAGAGAATGTATTTGTTCAAGCACTCCTTTCCCCTGCAGTCAAATCACACATTATATTAACAGGTGGTCTGGTTTTGTGTGTTGATTCAAAAAAGACAACCAAGACTTGCCAGTTGGGATTGAGCCTATGGTGCATGGGGAGATGGCTCACTCTATGCTCCTGCACTACATTCCAAATAAATCCCCCCCCACACACACACACACACACAAGACGTTGCCGTAAAGATGAGGGCTCTGCACTGGGACGGGTTCATAAATGAGCCGGAGTGAGGGGTCCTGTGCAATCACAACACCAAATTGTTTAGGGTGCTTGAGGCGAACAAATGTTGCAGGAGCGCTCCAGATTACTAAGGGCCCGAGGAAGACAGAAGGGGCGTTCTGCTGCGTTCTTGCTTGGTCCACCTGGGCCACCACTGCTGGCATGGACCGGAATAGGCTCTGTGGAGCTTAGGGGAGTTTTCCCAGACCCATTTCTTCGGCCACTAATGTGCTGCCACCGCCACCGCTCCCATATCCCCGTTGCCACTGTTACCCATCACCCTGGCCTGCAAGGCTTCGCAGAGTGCAGCTGCAATACGTACTACCTTGCTGGAGTGAGGGAAGCTCAACTGTGACCTTCTGCACAGAAGGCAGGTGGTTCACCAGCCAGCGACAGCCGCTCCCCTATTCAGCGTCAGAAGGTGTAAAGTGATGTACGTGGCGCTTCATGCATGCGCTGATGAGCTGTGAGCGGGCAGTGACTGACCAAAATATCTTGAGATTATGGTGGACAGCTCAGTGGCAATGTCAACCCAGCACAACGCTGCTGAGAAACAGGCAAATGTCATGATGGGTATAGTTAGTAGCAGAACCCGTTGTTATTTGTTTTTTGGCGCCAGGCCAAGACCTTTTTATTTAAACGTTATTTTAACTGTTGCTTTTATTTATTGATTTTAAATCTGTTGCCAGGATGTCTCCAGTATTTTATGTATTTTGTACAGAAATATATTTATGTATGTGTTGGAAGCCGCCCCGAGGCTTATGCGAATGGGGCAGCATACAAGTTTTCCAAACGAACGAACAAACAACCTCTGCTAATATCATGCTAGCTGCATGTGATATGGCTGGTCTTGGAATACAGACGGAGAGAGCCTGCCAGGTCACACCAAGATCCATCTAGTCCAGCATCCTGTCCACACAGCAGCCACACCGCAGCCCACAGGAACCTGCGAGCAGGTCATTGGTGCAACAGCAGCCTTCGGCCAACATGCTCCAGCAACTGGAAGACATGCTGTCCCTGAGGCTGGATGTAGCATATAATCCTAACCCTTTTTTATATCAATCAGAAAAATATATTGTCCTACCAAGTTTGTTCCCACTAATCATTTAATCATTTTTCAACAATAGACAAGGTATGTTTGTTTGCCTCCATCCTCTTCAGAGCCTGCAAGAGTTTCCATTTCTCCTTCGCAAGGAACTCCTCCTCCAGCTGCACCGAGCGCACCAGCATCTTATCCAGCTTCACTCCCAGTGCAGAAAGGAGTGGGGCTCGGCACAACATAGAGGATCTTCCATCTCTTGAATGGTCTCTGGGATTTTTGGTCAGATTCTAATATGAAAAGTGCTGTTAAAAGTTACAGTAATACTTAAGCAGTTATGGTGCAGTGTCAGAAAACCATTCACAAGTAAGTGCAATAAAACTGATAAAGATAAAACATCAACTGGAAGCTAAATTCTAGGTCTCAGTCTTGTGATTTTCCAGAGGGACTCTAAAACTATTTTAGCTTAGGAAAAATGCTGCTTTTTGGCTAAAAGAAACGGACAAGACAATAGAGCAGCCCATGCCTCCTATGTGATTAGGAATGTATAATAGAGATCTAGTAACCCTAGATAGGGAAGGGAGGTTGGTGGCCATGCAAACCTTGTGAAATTCTAGGGCAAAGTGCCTAGACAGAGGGGACATGGTGGATGTGGTTTGCCTGGATTTCAGCAAGGCCTTTGACAAAGTGCCACATGATATCTTTGCTGAGAAATTTGGGAGTTTTGGTATAGACCAATGCACTGTCCATTGGATTAGGGCATGGTTGACTGACCAAAAGCAGAGGGTAACCATTAGTAGGGAATCATAAGGATGGCAGCCAGTGACAAGCGGGGTCCCCCAGGGCTATGTCCTGGGACCAATCCTGTTTAATCTTTTCATAAATGACATGGAAGAAAGGAAGAACTGCCTGCTGATCAGATTTGCAGACAATACTAAAACAGGGGCAGTGGCTACAACTGAGGAGCAGGAACTCCGGATCCAGAAGGATCTGGACAGACTACGGAAGTGGGCAGAAGACAACAGGATGGCGTTCAATGTGGAGAAGTGCAAGGTCTTGCACTTGGGGCATAGGAATAGCTGTCATAAGTACAGGTCAGGGGACAAGTGGCTGGAGAGCAGCACTTGTGAAAGGGACCTGGCTGACTGCAAGCTAAACATGAGTCAGCAGTGTGATGTGGTGGTCAAGAGGGCAAATGCCATCCTTGGTTGCATAGCCAGAAGCATGGCTTCTAGCTCAAGAGAGCTATTGCTACCACTCTATATGACTCTGGTGCGCTAGAGTCAGTGCAGTGTAGGGCCGCAAGGATGGTGGCTGGATTGCAGGGAAAGCTGTATGAGGCGAGACTGAGGGAACTGGGTCTTTTCAGCCAGGAGGAGACTGCAAGGGGATCTGTTGGCAACATACAGGTATGTGAGGGGGTGTCACATGGAGGTGGGTAGAGACCTGTTCTCCCCTGCTGAGGAGGGCAGGACGTGCTCCAGTGGAGCAAAGCTCAGGGAACCAAGGTTCAATTTGGATGCCAGGAAGTGCTTCCTGACAGTTAGGACCCTGAGGGTGTGGAATGGGCTTCCATGGGAGGTGGTTGAGGCCCCATGGGTGAGGGTGTTCAAGGATAGGCTGGATATGCTCATGAGTGGAGCTGGCTGGAGCCGGGGGTCAGTCTAGATGGCCCAGGAGACCCCTTCTGACTTGCTCCATTTCTATATATCTGTGTGCTCCAAGAAGAGAACATGGCACAGCTTATACTCATTAGAAAAACAAAAGCTCGTCCAGTGGCCCATGTGCCATCTATTTCTCAGGCCTGTGAAGTGACATGACATGAAGGAAGCCTGAAGAGCATGTTCTCATCTCGCATTATTTTCCTGGCATGGTTTGACTTGTGATAGGGGCTTCCACAGGACTAGAGCAAAATTGATTCAATCACCTGAGGAAGTCGGGTGCTCGCGTGATCATGTGCTGGAAATCTTCGAGGGACAGCTTTCCATCGTTGTCCAAGTCAGCCTCATCAATCACCTTGTTACACACCAGGCACACTTCTTCTGGAGTCAGTTCTTTGCGGGTCAGTTTGTTAACCGTCTTCTCCAAATCAGACTTGCAGATGTAGTCATCATTGTTAAAGTCTGCTGAAAGTAGCACTTGGGACTCTCAGAATTAGGAGGGAATAGAATCGTCACACTGGCTCTAACTCTGTAGAGTTACTAAAGGTATCCCGCTTTGCAGGTCTAGTACAAGCTCTGCTCAGCATCTCTTCCACCTGAATGGGCTTTCAGAACAGCAGGTGGGGCTGGGCTGAGGCATTTAGCTGCCAGAGGCAAAGGACGCGACACTCCCCTCCCTCCAAGTGCAAGCACAGACATCAGCTGGGCTGGTAAATGAATCTCGGTCAAGCACGGGTGATGCGTTTGCATCTTCAAGGCACCTCAAGGCTGGCATGTGGCATGTAGGGCAGTTCAAGTGGCACCCACATCTCTATCTGGCAGTGCCACCCCACCCACAGAACCTGCTACCCAGGCCAACCGCCTCATTCTGCCCAACAACCGGATTCATTCTATGGAAGCTGCAGGGGTGTGGGGTGCGTGCTGCATGCGCACGCACGCACCGACACACACGCTCCGGTCCCTGTGTTTCTGATAGCACTCTTTAGGTACTTGAAAGCTGGTCTTCCGGGGAGGGCCAGGATCTAGTCTCACTTGTCCCAGATTACATGACACAGAATAAGGGGTTAGAGGAAGCCAGATCATGGTGGGACATCAGGAAAAACTTCCTGACTGTCAGAGCAATGCAGCAATGAAGCCAATGACCGAGGAAGGTTGCGGGCTTTCCCACATTGGTGGCATTCAAGGTGCAGCTGGACAGCCATCTGAGAAGGACGGATGAACTTGGAGCACTGAATCAAGCAGTGTGTTGGCCTTATGGGCCCCTTCCAATTTTGCTGTTCTATGACTCTTACCCATGAACATCTGAATTTCAGTTGGCATAAAAACATTTTATTCCAGTAAATCCATTGTCTTTCAGTGGGGAAACACTGACTGCAAGACGGTTGCAGGATCTCCATTACCCTGAGGACAAGGGAAGTCCAGGTAGTGCAGTTTTCCCTATCAATTGATCTTACTGTCTGGAAACAGCTGTGCCTGCCAAGAGCCAGTGCAGAGTAGTGATTAAGAGTGTGGGACTGGGACTCCGGCTACCTGGGTCCTCATTCCCACTTAGCTATAGAACTCACTGGGTGACTTTGGGCCAGGGACAGACTCTCAGCCCAACCTACCTTGCAGGGTTGTTGTTGTGAGGATAAGATGGAAAGGAGGGGGAGAATTATGTAAACTGCCTTGAAATCCTTGGAAGGGAAAAGAGGGATGTGAATACATAAATGAATTAAATATTGAATGTTCTTATCTGCAACTTTTTAAAATTTTACTTTTAGGTTTGTGTCATGGTTCCAGCTTAGCATACTATACCTTGCTGCAGACAATGTCCTTGGATATGCAAAGAACGCAAGACTTTCCTGCTCTAAGAAAGCTGTGGGAGCATCAGGCAGCTCTCCCTTGCAACACACACACCCTCTGGCCAAAGCCGTCTCCAGGGCTCCCTGCAGGGCCACTCACCATAGATTCGGAAGGCATAGTAAGCCTTCAGCTCGCGAGGTGCCATCTCACTCATTACCGAGAACATATCCAGGAAGTCGTCCAAGGTCATGTTTCCCTCGCCATCCTCGGAGAAGACTTCAGCTATCCGTTGTCGGAAGGGATTGTCCTAGGAAAGGAAGGAGTGGGGAATGAAGTGGGCCTATTTCCCTTCTGGTTGGTTTCATGGTATCCCTCCCCCCCGGGGCAAACTTTCTAGGCAACTCAAGATGACATTCTTCTTTCAGGCTGCTAAGCTCCTTCCTTTCAGTGTTTTCCTCAGGAACTGCAATATGGGCTTTTAAATCCACGGCGGCTGCAGTTCTGGCAGCCGCTAGAGTAGATGCCAGCTGGTTTGCTCTCCTGGAGCAGTGCTGCCCTGGTGCTTTCTGCAGCCGTGAAGCTTGTTCTTTCTTAGCTTTGAAAAGCGTTCGTGTATGTTTTAACTTGTACTGGCAGCACAACAAGAGATGCTGACAGCCTCCAAGAGTCATTTTGACCTCACCTTGGTGCTCTCATCTTTGGAATGAAGCAAGGAGGAGCGAGTCCCCTGGCTGTTTCCACGCAATTCGATTTTTGTTCCAAGTGCAAGTCAGATGTTCATGGGTGGAAAGAGCCCACACGTTTGCAGAAGGGTCAGAGGCTGTCAATAATTTCTCATACTGCCTCAGTCCAAGCGGACACCCAATCAGGGTTTTTATGGGAAACCAACAGAATGGGCAAGAGGCCTCAACCCTTTTGCCGTGCCACCACCAGAGGTGTCAAGAGGAGGCGATAGGGAGACCTTGGTACAGGCAGAGGCTGGTGGTGCTTGGGTCAGCTGTGCTGCTGTTGCAGGTGTCACAGGGAAGTTTAAGCTGGGGTGGGGGCTCCTTGAATGGAGCCAGTCCGGGAAGGAGAGAAGGCAATGATAATTTGCTCCCTACCTTCTTTCCCACTGTGACAGTCAGATGGAATGTGCTGCTTCATTGGAAAATTGGAAAAAAAAAGGCATTCCATCAGAGCTGACTTATACCTCAGTTACAGCCGACATGTTGACAACCTTCTTGTCTGTTTGCTGAAATTTTGGACAACTCTAGCAATGAACTTTTCAGAAGGAATCCATTCGTTTTCAACCACATCTCATACATCCCATAGCGCTAATCCTTCAGCTGATTTGTTTATTGCCATGATCCAGCAGGTAGCATAACACATTCAGTACGCAAAAGTCTACTCAGTGATGCAGAAGTGAGTTGTCATATGTAGAAACAGCCAAGGATCGAACCCTGCTTCTTTCAGTTCAGAGAACAGAGCACCAAGACTGGGTCAAACATGGCAGAAAGAAATCAGCTGGAGAAAAAGAAGACAGCACCTGACAAGTTAGTCACTGGAGAGCTGCTCAGAGAGTACAGTTCCGTGTGCACGGGGGGTTCCCTGCCCCCTTTCCCCAGGGGTGGAATATTTTTCCTCATGGCTTGGTGAACTCTTCCTACCTATGGAAGTAACTCTGGAGCTCATTTCGTCTGTGACTAATGACAAGCACGGCTGTACGTCTGTTGTGAGGGGCCTGGGCAGAGAGCCAGCCAGAGAAGTCCAAGGGTTGTCAAATCCAACTCCTCCTGCAAAGCAGGACAGCAGACCACTTTCCTGTCCCTGCTGCTTATGACTCAACCCATGCAGCCCCAGACACCATAGGCTGGTGTACTCAAGCAGCTTTCTAGCCCCATGCCACTCGGGCAGGCAGAGACAGGGAGCCTCTCTTCCCATAGGAGCCAGTCAGCTTCCATCTCTGGTTTCAGAGGACAGACTTTCGCTGGTTTTAGTCAAACTGCAGCAATTCCATCCCATTCCACCTTCAAGGGAGCTGCTTCTGTGTTCAAGATGCCGGTGGCACCTTGCTGGCATTTGGTTGGATCCAGATTTAGTCACACATAGGGTGGACCCATTGAAATCAGTGGGGCATAGGCTAGTCTTGAGTAACTATTTTTCATTTATTTCAATGGGCAAACTCTAAGTTCTGTATAATTAAATCTGGATGTGATCTACATAATTTCCTTACCTTGGGCAATCAGTACACAATATATAATTCCCTGGGGGATCAAACTATGGCAGTGTGAGTTTATCTCCTTGACAGGCTTGCTGGCCAGTACCTTCAGCTCAGGCATGCTGGCAATGAGTTCATAGGGGAGCTTCACGTTGGGCCTCTTTGTGTAATCAAGTGGGACCAGCTGAGGGGCCAAGTCACGGTACCTGTCAAACAATCTGCAAGCAAGCAAAGGAAAGGAACGCGTCTCTCTCACCAGTCTGATCCAGGTCAGGGCCTGCCCTGTGGCTGTTCACTGGGATGGCAATAGGCAGGTATCACTGGGCAACTTGCAGGAGGTGACAGGAGCGGGGATGCTTTGGGGATCTCAAAGAGTGTGGCAAGCAGCAAGAGAGCTGGAGTCAAGCAGCAAGACAGCAGAGCCGAAGCACAGTCCCAGCAGGGAGGGCACTGGGATCCCTGCTGTCCTTGGCTGCTCCTCTGTTAACCTCGTTTGCTTTTCCTGGCAGCATGGGGGGCTCAGCTGGATGCAGCTGCTGGCATAGGAAGGAGGCCGGGGCAGGGGCCGGTCTCCCCTCTCCTCAAAAACTGATTGCAGTGTTAGAAGGACTCAGGGTGCAGCAAGGGCAGAGGCTGGATGGGTGGAACAAAGCTTCATTGTTGCCTTGAAGGCTATTGGTTGAACTAAGGAAGGTAAAATCTTTCACAATTTCAATTTCTTCCTTGTTGGCAAAGTTGTACGATTCCTCTGCAGTCCTGATTTTTGTTTTCTCAATGTTCAGCTGCAGTCCTGCTTCTTTCACTTTCCGCAGAAGTTATTTTGATGTGTTACTGCTTTGTGTTAATACTACAGCATCACCTGACATCATCTAAATTATTGAAGTATCATTCATCAATTTTCACTCCTAATCAGCCTCATCCAGCTTGGCTCATTATATGTTCTGCACAGAGGCTGAAAAGGTAGGGAGATAACAAAGACTGTTGTCTGACGCCTTTGTGTAGGAGACCATTGCTTTTCTCTGTATTCTATCCTGAGCGTAGCTTCCCGTGCACAGTAGTTTATGGACAAGTGCTGAGGCAAACGCATTTCTCTCCGGACCAACCAGTGCCTTTCAGGATCCTCGCCAGCAGTGGCTTCACTGCAGTGCATAAAGAGTGGATTGATCTGAGCATTTTTGGTGCGCTCCATTAAGCGGCGTATGATACTTACCCCAAGTGCCTCTTCCTTTTTGGAATCCAGCTTGTATATTAGGTATTTCTCACTCTATAGAGGCTACAGTTCCTCATTACATTCTTTGATCATCCCTGTGCTTGCATGGGGAATTAGTGCAATGGTCCTATAATTACTCTTTTGTACCTCCTTTCTTGGAGATGGGAATGTATATCGAATGTTTCCAATCTGTGGCCCATTGTTTTGTTTTCCATGTTTGTTCACATACTCTTTTTAGGATTTGGACTAATTCAGTTTCTGAAGCTTGGAATAACTCTATTGGCACCCTAACCGCCCCCCACTCCTGTGATTTATTCCTTCCAAGTGGCTCAGAGTAGCTTTCACATCACTTTCTAATATCGCAGGTTTTTCCTAATAGGGTTCCTCTTTGAAGGAGTTGGTCATCCTGTTATGTCATCTGTATAGTCCTTCAGTATGTTGCTTTCACCTTCAATTTATTTTGGTCAGATAGTATGTTTCCCTGTCAGTCTTTCTTCATTTGTAATCTAGGTTTCAATTTCCCTTTGATTTCTTGGATTTTCTGGAACCGGTCTCTTGCTTTCCCCCTTTTGTCATTGTCTTCTACTTCTTTGCTCTGGTCACTGTAGTAGTTCTTGTCATCTCTAAGTGATAGTTGTGATCATTCTAAAAATCAGGCTAGTTGTAGAAAAGTTGCTTTCAGGATCCTGTCCCTATTTCTGTCCCCTTATGTTTTTACTTCTTACCTGTCCTTAACAGTGATAAATTCTCATTAATATCCTCTACTATAAGAACGGCTAAATCTGGTTTGCTTGTTTAACGCTACTGCTTATTGCCACTTTTTAATGTTCACTTTTTAAACTGAGCTGTTTTGTTAATTTTGGAATGGGTCCAGATTTAGAGTAGATCCACTGAAATCAATGGGATGTCCAATTTAAGACCCTTTGATTTCAACTGACCTACTCCAAGTATGTCTAAAACTAAATGCAAGGCCTTATTTGTAGCCAGCTACTCTGAAACCCATGTACAAAGGTGGGCTACACACTATTGGAGTTGTCCTAATAAAAGCTGTAGTTTTATGTTTTGCATTAAAGAAATCTTTGCCTCCCATCCCACGCCTCCCAAATGCCCACGGTTGCTCCATCCGGACTCCCCTAGGGCAACAGGGGGCTCAGGATAGACCAGCGAGTCACCAGCCAGGTAACCAAATGGACAGCGCAGCAGGCAGGAGGAAGTTACAATGCAACCAGTCTGAGTCCACAAAATGTACTGTATCAACTCCTAATTGTCTGGATTTACCAAGTTTCTTGCCAGAGTTTTGAAAACTGCTGCCAGCTGGTTATCTGCTTGCTATTTTAAATACCAAACTAGTTTACTCTTTGTCTTTATGGAATTTCCTACCTCAAACTGTAAAAGCAAACATTGATACCTGTTGAATTCTGGAACTCCAGATCTGTCACTCAAGCACCTAATGTATCATAATGTTTCCACGATGTTTTCCTGATGATTTCTCAATGTTTCTGTGTTGTCCTTGTATGCTTCTATATTGTTCTGGCATATAATCCATTCGAAGTCTCACCCCCCTCTCTGCAATCCATATGTGAATCCAGCTCAATAAAACACTCTGTATATGCTCTGTTTCTTTGTAGTCAGTCTTAAACTCGCTACCCCGCAGTGCTGCTGTATTTAGGAACACCTATTTGCTATTAGAGGGATGCAGGTAGCGCAGCGGTTTAAACTGCTGTGCTGCTGGGCTGGTTGATTGAAAGGTTGATTGAAAGGATTGAAAGGGCTGGTTCCAATCTGCACAACGGGGTGAGTTCCCGTTGCTCCATCCCAGCTCCTGTCCACCTTGCAGTTGGAAAGCATGCAACTGCAAGTAGATAAAAAGGTACCACTTCAGTGGGAAGGTAACAGCGTTCTGTGCACCTCGGTGTTTAGTCATGCTGGCCACATGAACATGGAGACTGCGGACAAACGCTGGCTCCCTCAGCTCGGAAATGGAGGTGAGCACCGCCCCCTAGAGTCAGGCATGACTGGACGCAACGTCAAGGGGAAACCTTTACCTTTGTATTTGCTATTAATAAACTCTTGAATGCTTGAGTTCATACTCTCTTTGGATCTTTCATTCTTTGCTGATCATTAAGAAATAAAGGCATCTACAAGGGGAGTTTTCACCCCAACTTCAGGAAAGTGGGGGCACTGAGGGGGAGTCTTCTGTGTTGTCTCTGCTGGCCTCTGTGGTTGCTACAATGGGCTCGAATAGTCTCTGTGGCCCACAGCTGGCATCAGGGGAAGTGGGAGAGAACAATGAGGCAGGCATTTCAAAAGCATGCCCTATTAATAATAGATGCCTTATCCATGATACGATTATGCCGTTGGCTACTGTTCCACACGTGAAACACCCCCGTGCTTGGGTTTCACAAACTGCAGTGCTTCGCTCTGCTTGCTCTTCTTGCTGTACAGCACATAGAGCAAGAAAAGCACAGTTCTCCCATCTAGACCCTCCTCGCCCCCACCTTGCCTGAAGAGGGTGGGCGTTTGCTGAGTCATTAATGCATACCCCACTGTTCTTCCGTGGAGTTTTCAGTCATGCATGGTGCTCTCCCCACATCTCCCAGCAAAATTTTATTCTCACGATAACCCTATGTGGTAAGCGAGGCCTTTTCATTAGCTGCCCTCTGCATGTAACACCCTTTCCAGAGAGACCTGCCGAGCCCAACATTCATCTTTCTAGCACTGGGTTCTCCAGGTCCAGGCATTTGATGGCATGTGATGCATCAGTTGAAGTGTTTGGTGTCCCTGATGTTTTGGTTTTTATGGCTTCTTTTTAGTCACTAGTGAGCAGAGTAAATAATTTTTAGTTAATTCTATGAAGTTTCTGATTGGTATGTTTTAATCTTGCAAATTCTTGTGAGTTCTCCCTTCAGCATCAAGTTGAAAGGACATGACTCCAAGCTGAGTGGGGATTCAAACCCAAGGTCCTAGGCCAAAGCCCTGCCCAGTGTACACATTATTCCTTAATCTAGGTGGAACCATTAATTTCTCAGTTGGGTAATGAGAAATGGCCGGGGAAACATAAAAGACACAAGAGCAAAATGGTTGCAAATGTTGTGTTTTCAGTTCTTTCTCCTGGTAAACCCAAGAGTCAGAAAAGATTTGGTCAAGATGGAAAGTGGGAATTATGTGATGGAAGGTCTGTAATACTTCTGATCACATGTATCAGCTTGTCATGGGGCATGCCTAAGTCTACGGTACTTCCAGATGGACAGCACTACCAATAAAAAACGGTGCGTAGCCATTCTGACTCCTTCTCCTCAACGGGTCTTTTTTTGAAAAGTGAAGAGAGGGAAGAACCTGCATGGGAAAAACCCTAATTTGGCCCACTTGCAAAATTCCAAGAGCAAGGCACACATTGCTTGATTAAAAAACCTTGAAGCATGCTTTTACAAACCATTAATACTCACCGAATCAGTCAGCTATATTGCAATGTACTTAAACTTACTTTGTCAGTGTAACAATAAACTTCCCTTAGCTGATGAGGAAGAAAACCAGAACACCAAGTTAAAGATCGAGGCTGGCAAAATGCATCTGATCAAGCATGCGTTTGGCATCAGTAAAGAGCCAGCCGGAGCACCAAGTTGCATTTCCCTCCGTGTCGAAGAAAGAAGTTTAGGGGCAGGAACAGAAATACCAGCGTGAGCCTTTGGATCTTGCCAGGCATGCCATTTTCTCACCTCAGAATTTCTTTCCTTGTGAAAAAAGTTGCATCCTGAAAAGCATAAAGACACAAATCAGGCATGGGAGTGGGTGCAAACGGAATGATTTGGCCTCCTTTTCGGGAAATTTGCCCGGTGCAGTGCTACGGATACCCTGGTGGGATGCGGTGGCGCAGTGGGTTAAACCGCTGAGCTGCTGGGCCGGTTGATCGAAAGGTCGGCAGTTCGCATTCGCAGACAGGGAGAGCTCCCGTGCTTTGTCCCAGTTCCTGCCACCCTTGCAGTGGGAAAGCATGCAAATGCAAATAGATAAAAAGGTACCACTTTGGTGGGAAGGTAACAGTGTTCCGTGCACCTTGGTGTTTAGTCATGCTGGTCACACAGCCACGGAAACTGTCTGCAGATGAACGCTGGCTCTCTCGGCTAGGAAATGGAGGTGAGCACCACCCCCAAGAGTCAGACATGACTGGACTTTAATGCCATGGGGAAACCTGCACCTTTACGGATACCCACCAACTCAGGTGGCAACTGGTCCCAATGCTGGACTAGCAGAAAGGGATACAATCAGCTCACTGAATCTAAGCAAAGGGGGCATGTTATTCCTCCGAGTGTGGCTGTCAGTGCCACAGCCGCTGCTCACTCACGCACCCTTCCCCTTTCGTTCCCACCCAGGGTCCTGCGCACTTTGGGGATGCGGAGGAGAAGCCCCCTTCTGCAGTCCGTCCTGCGCTAGCAACATTCAGACGTGTGCACAAACAGATGTGTGATGGTGTCTCTTTTCTTACCTGATATGCACCCAGTTGTTCTGGGGTGAAGATGGTCTGCTTGTTACCCATTCTTGAGCTTGAGGCTTTGTCCCATGACACCTGCCCCTCTTGCTCCAGAGGCTGAATGCCAAGATTTGGAGAAGCCGCAACCACATAGCTCGCTGGGGCTGGGGGGGATCAGGTATCGCTTGCTCTGTGTTGTGGTCTGGACCATAATAGGGGCATTACATCAAATCCGCAGCCCAGTGAAGGCAGCACAAGGTGTGTGTTCAGCCCCACTCACCCGCCTCTGGAATGCTGCAGGCAGTTTCAGGTTACAGCACAGAGGCCAACAGCACAGCCTTCTTGCTGGGCAACCAGCAGGATGCAGGCTGGTGGAACTGAGATGGAACAGCAGTGCTCAAGGGCTCTCTCTGGCCACCCAAAGGTGCCTTCTGCCAAATCACAGCTTGTTGAATTAGGCCCAGGATTCCAGCCTGCCTTGCCCTCTAGAATCTTGGTCCTGTCTTCCGTGGCATTGATGCTCCCTCCTACTTGGTGTCATCTGCAGATCTGATACGTACCCTTTACAGTTTCATTTAAAATAAATATATATTACTTTTGGAGTATATTCTGTAAGGGCATACAACAAAATACTCCAACAAAACCATAGTAATATTTTAAAGGCAGCATACAATACCCCAGCGAGAACATAAACTGTGCTTTAAAATATATCCCCCCACCCCACGCCATCCTGATCTGCAATTCTAGCACTGGACCACACTGCAGGACAGCTGTAACTTAACGGGCAAGTTCAGATATCACTACAACATGGCATGATAAATTGCCAGAATAAATTGCACGATGTGCCAAGCAGGTGTAAGGAACCTGACAAATCACAGGGCTCTTTGTGGTTGCATTCCTCCCTCCCTCTTACCCTACTTCAGTGATGGTGACCCTTTTAGGGACCGAGTGCCCAAACTGCAACCCAAAACCCACTTATTTATCACAAAGTGCCAACACAACAACAAAACCTAAATACTGAGGTTTTAGTTTAGAAAAAATAACTCACAGCCAGTCCAAGCAAATATATATATATATCTACTTGGCAGCGCACTGGGTGGCCATGCGAAAGCTTGGATGAGTCGCAGCTAGAGTCGCGGCTCGTGACGTCATCGCCTGGCACCGCTACTCCTTTCTGAGCATGCGCATCGCCCCTATGCGCACTGTTGTCTGAAGCTCAGCTGCGGGGGTGATGCTGGGGTGACTTGTCTCACATACCAACAGAGAGGACTCCGCGTGCCCACTCCACGTGCCCACTGGGGCGTGTGTGCCATAGGTTCGCCACCACTGGGTTGGGGCATAGTTGACTGACTGAAGGCAGAGGGTAATCATTAGTGGGGAATCATCAGGATGGTGGCCAGTGACAAGTGGGGTCCCCCAGGGCTCTGTCCTGGGTCTGATGCTGTTCAATCTTTTCATCAACGACATGGAAGAAGGGGTGACTAAACTGCTAATCAAATTCACAGACGATACTTAAACAGGGACAGTGGCCACAACTGAGGAGCAGGTACTCCAGATCCAGAAGGGCAGGAGACAACTGGATGGCGTTCAATGTGGGTAAGTGGAAGGTCTTGCACTTGGGGCATAGGGATGGGTGTCGTAAGTACAGGTTGGGGGACAAGTGGCTGGACAGCAGCACTTGTGAAAGGGACCTCGGGGTGCTGGTTGGCTGCAGGCTGAATGTGAGACAGCAGTATGACGTGGTGGTCAAGAGGGCGAACGCCACCCTTGGTTGCAGAGCCAGAAGTGTGGGTTCTAGATAGAGGTATCACCACACAACTCTATATGACTCTGGTGCGCCTGCAACTGGAGTAATGTGTTCAGTTCTGGGCTCCATATTACAGGAAGTATATACCCAGTTTAGAGCATAGGGCCACAAGGATGGTGGCTGGATTGCAGGGAAAGCAGTATGCGGCAAGACAGAGGGAACTGGGTCTTTTCAGCCTGGAGAAGGGGAGACTCAGAGGGGATCTGTTGGCAACATATAGGTACATGTCATTGTTAGTCGTGAAGTCGTGTCCGACCCATCGCGACCCCATGGACAACATTCCTCCAGGCCTTCCTGTCCTCCACCATCCCCTGGAGTCCACTTAAGCTCGCACCAACTGCTTCAGTGACTCCATCCATCCAGCCACCTCATCCTCTGCCCTCCCGTCCTTCTTTTGCCATCTATTGTTCCCAGCATCAGGCTCTTCTCCAGGGAGTCCTTCCTTCTCATTAGGTGGCCAAACTATTTGAGTTTCATCTTCAGTATCTTCAGCCCATTGCCATATGGGGAGAGATTGTTTCCATGGATGGAGGCCAGGCCTCGCTGGCCTTCCGATTACTATGTTGCCAAGGCGACAGCCCAGCCCGAGCCCGAGCCCATGCAGTGGCCAGGCCGTGCATTCCAAGAGGGCAGATTGATTACCACTGTGCTACTGGACAGTGTGTTTTGCTTGTGGACAAGGAGGGCACCTGGCTTGTTCCTGCTCTTGGAATAAGCAGGCGGGAAACTTCCAGTCCCAGTGTTGTTGAGCACCATGATGCTGGGACCAACGCCAGAACCCCAGTAGCCCCCCGCCCCAGAGGGCCTCCTTCAACCCGACACCTGCCGATTGACGTCACTTTGCAGACACCTCCTCTGCCTGAAACACGGGCCACAGGCTTGACTGACAGCGGCGCCACTGCTTCGTTTATGGATGAGAATTTTGCTGTAAAGCACTCCATTGCTGCCACCTCCCCTCCAAGTGGATTCAATTCAGAGGCAGCTGCTGCGGGGGGGGGGGGGGGGTCCATTGTCATGCCGGTCTTCCCCATTGACCCTGCAGATTGGTAAGCATCGCGAACAAGCTGTGTTCTTGTTAGTAAAAGATTTGCAATACCCCCTGGTACTGAGCATGGACTGGTTAGTTAAGCATGAACTTCAAATAGCGTGGGACTCTGGGCAAATACCATTTAACTCCGAGTTTTGCAGCCTCCTCCAAACTCTCCCCCAACATCCCGCACCACTCTTCCTCCTCAGTTTCAGTACTTTCGGGATGACTTTGATCCCCAAGAGTCTGACAAGCTACCACCCCACCGCACTTGTGATATGGAAATCCACTTACAGCCGGGGGTCACCCTCCTTGTTGGCAAATTACGGCCCATGTCCCCCAAGGAGCTGCAAGTACTCAATTCATTTCGACCAACTTAAAAAAAGGTTTCATTCATCTGTCCTCATTGCCCACTTCAGCCACACCCCTTATTGTTCCCCAAAAAAATTCAGACGACCCTAGAGTTTGTATCGATTTCTGCCATCTAAATTTGATTACCGTCCCCAATACACATTCCATGCCTTTATTCTCTGAGATTTTAGAACGTCTGGGCCACGCAGCCGTTTTTACTAAGTTGGATCTCTGAAACGCATACAATTTACTCTGCATCCGCCCTTGATTTGAACCTTTGACCACATTTGCATCACATTTTTGCACATATGAATTCACCGTTTTACCTTTTGGGCTCATGGGCGCAGGCGCAGTTTACATGGTTGATAAATGAGTTTTTTCATGACTTTTTGGATGACTTTTTGATTGTGAACTTGGATGATTTGTTGATTTTTTCCAATGACCCAGAGTCCCATGTGTGCCACATGCGAGCAGTCCTCCAATGCATGCGAGAGAATCACCTCTCTGCTAAGCTGGAAAAATGTGAATTTCATAGCACTTCCCTGATGTATTTTGGGTATCAAATTTCTCGAATGGGTTACAGATGGATCTCGAGAAAGTGTGTGCTGTATTCTCTTGGCAACCGCTTCGCACGAAAAGGGAGCTGCAAAAGTTTTTGGGTTTTGCTAACTTCTATCACCGATTTATACCTCACTTCTCTCATTTGACAGCTCCTTTGACTGACCTTTTGAAAGAGAAGAGACGGCGATTGAACTGGCCTCCTGAGGCAGTGGAGGCTTTTGCCGCCTTAAAACACCATTTCGCTTCAGAAAACCATCTAATCCACCGCAATATGTCTGTTCCTTTTGTGTTAAAAACTGACACTTCTGACAGAGCTATAGGGGCAGTTCTTTTGCAATGAGGAGGAGGGTCCAGCAGTGACCTCAGGCCTGTGGCGCTTTACTCCCGCAAACTCACAAGTTCAGAACATAACTACAGTATTTGGGAGAAGGAATTGTTGGTGATAAAAGTGGCCCTGGAAGAAAGGAGATATTTGTTGGAAGGGGCCTCTCACCCGGTCCTCATTCAAACTGACCATAAGAACTTGGTCCATTTTGCCTCAGCTAAGATCCTCAACCAAAGGGAAGCATGTTGGGCATTGTTCTATACACGTTTTCGTTTCCACATAGAGTATTTTCATCATCAAAGAACATAGAAACATAGAAACAGAGCGAGTCAGCAAGGGTCTCCCGGGCCATCTAGTCTGACCTCCGGCACCAGCCGACTCCGCTCACGACACGCCCACCATGTGGAACCTCCTAGCAGATGTGCTGTCCAGGAAACCTGAGTACTTTTAGGGCAATGAAGTGCACCCTGAGCCTGCCCCTATCTTACCACCTGAAATGCCTGCGTCAGTCACTGCTTCGACCTCTTGGCAGGTGGACTTTCTCTGGGCCCAACAGGCTGACCCCTTTGTCCAGGCCAAGAGGGAAGAAAGGCAGGTGCTCTACCTTCTGTTTACAACTTCGAGAACAGTTTATTGTTACATAACCAAGCTGTGTACATTCCATTGCCACTTAGAGAATGAGTGTTACAACAATGCCACGATTCCCCCTCTGTGGGTCATTTTGGGGTTTATAAGACTTTGCATATGGTAACCAGGGACTTTTGGTGGCCTCGCATACACTACGATGTCAAGTCTTATGTTCTTTCATGCCTCACTTGCCAACAGGCCAAACACCAGCCTGGCAGACCTTCAGGGTTGCTACAACCAGGGGACGCCTCCTGGCCCCTGGCACACAGTTTCTTTGGATTTCATCATGGATTTGCCCCCATCTAGAAGCTTTACCACCATATTGGTCATCACAGATTTATTCACCAAAACGGCTCACTTTATTCCTTGTACAGGACTTCCCTCAGCTAAAACCATGGCCTCTCTTTTTGTAGCTCATATTTATAACCTACATGGATGGCCCCTTGCATTAATTTCCGACAGGGGCACTCAGTTCACCTCCTGGTTCTGGAGGAATCTCCCTTCCTTGCTCAGGGTTGAGCTGCGCCTCTCTTCGGTGCATCACCCTCAAACAGACAGCCAAATGGAGCGTTTGAATGCAACCCTTGAGCAGTACCCCCATTGCTATGTAAACTACCAGCAAGATGATTGGTCCTCTTTCCTTCCCTTGGCAGAGTTCGCTTACAACAATTCCATGCATGCTTCCACCTGGCAAACTCCCTACTTTGCCAACCTGGGATACCATCCCTGTGCATTTCCAGCTGCATTTCCTGCTTCCTCCATTCCTGCTGTTGGAGATTTTCTGTATGACTTGGTTTCCGTACAGTCTTTGCTCAGGGAACAGTTGAATTGTGGCAAAGCTGCTTACAAAGAGGTTGCTGACCGACACAGGCAACCAGGGGTGCCACTCCGTGTAGGCGACTGGGTTTGGCTGTCTACTGAATTCCTTCCCCTTTTTGTGCCTTCTCACAAATTGACCCATAAGCGTGCAGGGCCATTTAGGATTGTCACCAAAATCAATCCCGTGGCTTTTTGCGCGGTTTTGATGGCCTCCATGAAAGTTCATCCTGTTTTTCACAGGGCACTCCTTTCCCCTGCCCCCCGTCCTCACCCCCTCTGCTCTCAGGTTCCTCCGCCTCTGCCTATTCTGGTGGATGCAGAAGAGGAATTTGATGTCGAGGAGTTTCTTGACTCCAGGTTTCGCAGAGGGCGATTGCACTACCTTGCGCACTGGAAGGGCTATCCCCCCGAAGAGCACAGTTGGAAACTAAAAAAGCACATACATGCTCCCTTACTCTTGAGGAAATTTCATGCTTGCTTTCCAAACAAGCCCGGCAGCAAACACCCATTGCCTCGCTAGGGGAGGGAAAGTTGTGGAGGAGCAGGTAGTTACGTGCCTAACGAATTGAAGGAAAGAGAGAAACTCCCAGTCAGAATCAGGCGTTACAGCAAGAAGATTTCTAATTGGTGCCCACAGCACAAACGCCCACCCCACACCGCAGCCTGACTCTGACGAAGTTTTTGTTCAAACTGGAGTATCTGCTCAGAAAAGGCTACTCAAGGAAGGCCTTTTCAAAATAGCCCCTTCTAGGGGAATCTTCCCCATCAATTAGGGTTAGGGGTGTGCACAAGGGTAGGGTTAGAGTTAGGAAAACGAGGTGTCCTGTTGTAGTTTTGATGGTTGGAATGGGTTTAGAATGGGCAGAAATGATGAGCTGCGCAGAAAAAGCTACTGAAGGAATGCTTTTTCAAAATAGGCCCTTCCAGTGGACTCTTCCCCCTCAATTAGGGTTAGGGGTGTGCACCAGGGTAGGGTTAGGGTTAGGAAAATGAGGTGTCCTGTTGTAGTTTTGATGGTTGGAATGTATTTAGAATGGGCAGAAATGATGAGCTGCACAGAAGCAGCTACTGAAGGAACGCTATTTAAAAATGGCCCCTTCCTGTAGTATCTTCCCCCTCAATTAGGGTTAGGAGTGTGCACCAGGGTAGGGTTAGGGTTAGGAAAACGAGGTGCTCTGGAATCTTTCTGATGGTTTGAATCAGCAAATAATGGGCAGAAATGATGAGCTGTGCAGAAAAAGCCACTCAAGGACGGCATTTTCTAAATTGCCCCCTCCAGTGGTACTTCCCTCCTATATTAGGGTTAGGGTTAGGGTTAGATTTTTTTTTTTTTAGGTTTTATGTATTTTTTATTAAAATCTTTCTACTTCAAAATTACTACAACCAAACGCAAAAATCTGTAACTAACGTCAACTTCAATCTCTTCTCTTACTAATACAATTTGTCTCCTAACTAACTTAACTCTAATACATATATACACCTATCACTACAGTTCAATATCCTTCCTTATGTACAAGTTGAACAGTCCTTGTATTTGTATCCAGTTGTATTTGGTTTCACCTCAAACATCATTACGTAATCACTGGAATACCATCTGCCATCCACGGCCAGAATTTCTTCCACTTTGCTGTCAGAAGCCTTCCTTTCTCCACCTCACTTAGCGTCTTTATCCTGCCCAGGATGAACTTGATTGCCTTCTGCAAGTTATAAGGCGATCGCAGCTTGATTTCCTCCTGCCTCTGAATGATCAGGGACAGGATTACAGTCAAATTGATCAATCTGACGGTACTCCAGGGTGTCAGCCAATGCTGCCTTTCATTAACAAAAGTCCCTTCCCTATTCCTTTTCCGTCGCACCGGTTTTCCCGGTCCTCTGATGCCTCCTTCCGGTTCGATGCCCGAAATGATGCTCTCCCACTGCTGCTCCTTCAGCTCCGGCCAGTCCATTTTTCTCGCCAACTCGGCCCAAGTGCCTCTGGCTCCCGGACACAGCTGTAGAAAGTGTTCATAAGTCTCTCTTTGAGGAGCCTCTCCTGCCAGCATCTGCTTTTCACAGTGTGCCCTTGGACATAGCTGTCCTTCCACGGGCACCCAAGGCATCGATACCTTCAGCTTGTATCCCCCATAAGAATTTAAACAAGAGAGTCTCGGCTTCTTTCATCACGGTGATTGGTGGCAGATAAACCACAGAGATATTGGCGGCCACCGGGACGACATATGTCTTAACATAAATGGCCTTTTAGTACACGTTTAGGTGCCATCTTTGCCAAAAAGTTATTTTCTCCTTCAGTTTTTCCAACCATTGGGACCAGTTAGTTTTTCCCACCCCACTCTCTTTAGTAAACCAGAGACCTAATAGCTTAACTCGTTGTACCCTTTCTGTGTCTTCCCCTCCTATCCCTTCAGAGGACCCTACCCTTGATACAATGAGATGATCTTCTTTCCCGCCCAGGTCATTAACACAGCTTTTCTGATAATTTATCCGTGCTCCAGATACTCTCCCGTAATGTTCAAATATGAGCTTGGCCTGTCTCATTTCCTCTTCGTCATTCACCAAGAGGGAAACGTCATCGGCGTGCACTACAAACTTGACCACGGCTCGTACGGACTGGGGGATCTCCCGACCCAGTCCCGAGAGCCCCTCTTCTAACAGCAATCTGCATAAGACTGTATCTATAACCAGGACATACAAAAGCGGGCTGAGGGGGCAACCCTGCCTGACCCCCGATTCTAGCGCAATTCGATTTCCTCTGTGGCCATTGACTTGCGGGGTCACCGAGGCCTCCTTATACAGCAGTTTGACATACTGCACGAATCTGTGGGGTAGCCCTTTCCACTCCAGAGTAGCCCACAGGAATTCGTGATGAACACAATCGAAGGCCTTGGTTTGGTCCAGCTGCATGATCTTCCCCTTCCACTTTTTCTCCCTGGCCAGCTCAAACAGCTCTCTGAACAAACATAAAGAATCTAACATGCTACGACCCGGTACTGCACTGGTCTGACCGGGTACCACAATTTTCGGAGCTAGGTGAGCTAGTCTTCCGTTCAAGATTTTTGCCAAAATGCGATAGTCTACA
>NW_025335372.1:10527-12958 GCF_004798865.1 Varanus komodoensis | reverse complement strand
GTGGTGCTCTGACTATGGAATGCGCTCCCTAGAGAGGTCTGCCTGGCACCATCATTGTATTCTTTTCGGCACTTGGTCAAGCCCTTTTCATTTGACCAATATTTTAAAGTTAATTAATTTTAATTGTATATTTATTCATTTAATTCATATTAACCATGTCATTTTATACTCAGTCATGGTGCAGCCAATTTATTTGTTTAGGAATGGGTATTGTATTCAAGATTTTAATGTCTGTAAACCACCCAGAGAGCCCTCTGGGCTATCGGGGTGGTATAGAAATGCAATAAATAAATAAATAAATAAATAAATAAAATAACTTCTGTATTTCCTTTAATTTTTGAACATAAAACTTAATTGGAATAATCCAAAACAAAAAGTTAATCTTTGGAAAGATTTTCATTTTTAATACTGCTATTCTTCCAAACCATAAAAATTTTACCTTTTCATATCTTCCTATTTTGACTTTTATATCCCTTTTTAACTTATTATAATTTTTCAGTTTTAATTTTTGGAATATCAATTTCTAAATCCCTAACACTGTCTACTATTTTAAATTTATATTTTTCTTTTAATATATCCAATTCTTCACTATTGTGATTACATAACATCATTTCTAATTTTTCCCAATTTACTTGCAACCCACTATATTTCCCAAATTCCTTTAAATGTGAATATATTCTCTCTATAGTACTAATTGGATCTTGAAATGTTAACAATGTATCATCCACAAATCAATTAATTTTCTGACATACTCCCATTCCTTCTATCTCTATATCATTCCTAATTGCATTTGCCAGTACTTCCATCATCAATACAAATAACATTAGGGATAAAGGGTAACCCCGTCTTGTTCCTCGGCTTAAGGTTATTGTTTCTGTAATACCATCATTTATAATTATTTTTGCCATATTTTCTGAATATAATTGATTCATTCCTTTCTTAAATTTTATCCCGAATCCATCTTTTCTATTAGAATCTTCATTGTTGGCCATTCCACACAATCAAAGGCTTTAAATATATCTAATGCTAATCCACTTGCCTTTAAATTTTACTTCTTTATATAATAGTTAATATCTAATACTCTCCTTACTACATCTGACATTCGTCAACCTTTTATAAACCCACATTGATCATTCCTTATATATTTATCTATAAATCTATTCAATATATTTACCAATATCACTGTCAAAATCTTAGCATCTTAAGAAGGGATCAGTCTATAGGAACCAGGGTTTGTAAGATCTCTATTAAGTTTTGCTATCGGTGCTATCATGGACTGTTTTTAGGAATTTGGATTCCCCCCCCCTTCCATTATTTTATTAATCATCTTCATTTTAGGGACTAACTATTTTTTTAAAAATTATAATATTCAATACCCAATCCATTAGATTCTGGTGCTTTACCTATTTTTAATTTATTAACAACTTCCAATATCTCTTCTTCTTCTGTTTGAATTTCCATGATTTCTTTATGCTCTTCTTGAATTTTACACTTTCAATTCTTTTCTATATATATCTGACTTTCTTTCAAAACTATTTCATTTCCCATACATAATTTTGAAAAAAAAAAAAACCTTTTGAAAAATTAAGAGTTTTTCATTCATCTTGTTACATCTTTCCCCTTTAAACTTTTTGCTTTTCTAATTTCTGTGGCTCTGGCCAGCATTTTGGAATTTTTATTACTACTTTCATAAAATTCTCTTTTCAAGTAGATTAGATTTCTTTGAACTTGTTCTATTTCAATCTTTTGTAATTCTTTTCTTTTACCTGTTAATTCTAGCATAATTTTGTTTTCGCTACTTTTTCTCTAATTCTTTAATTCCCTCTTCTAATCTTGTTATATATTGTTCTTTTTGTTTTTATAGTATCTGAATATTTTATTCTGAGCCCTCTTACTACTCCTTTAATTGTATCTCATATTACACTTGTATTACTACCTCCTTTTTCATTTATTTCCCATATTTCTTTTAATTCTTTTTCCATTTTTTTCTAAAATCTTCTCATTTTTAAACATCCTTAGATCTATCCTCCATCTATTAGCCTGCCTATAATCACATTTTATTTCCATTTCCATTGTTATCATTAAATGGTCTGATATTTTAATTACTTTTATATCCTCATTAGCAATCTTAAAGAATATTTCTGGTGTTACAAATACATAATCTATTCTTGTAAAGTTTTTATGTCTATTTGAATAAAATGTATAACTTTTCTGGTTCCCATTTAACTTCTCCAAACAACTTTAAATCTGTTTTTATTAATAAATCTACATAAATTATTATTATTATTATAACATTTTATGTTTTATTTCTAGCTTTGATGAATTAGATTTATATTCTCTTTATCCATAACCATATTATAATCACCCACCATTATCACATATCGATTTTTATTTCTTCTATTTCTTTATACACCTTATCATAAAACTCTCT
>NW_025335372.1:8698-9915 GCF_004798865.1 Varanus komodoensis | reverse complement strand
ATTCATTTCAAGGTGGATTGGAAAGCTGGCTGTCAGCTCTAGCTGCACTTGCTGGCTCAGTCATGAGCAGTGCTAATTGCAGGTCTGTGGCTTAGAGTCTGGTTTTGGCAGATGTTCTCTTGGAATCTCACACTTGATGCAAACAATCATCTACGGGGGCACATGAACTACTGTTCATGCTGCTCATAAGCCAGACCGAAGCTTAGGGTAGCTGAAGCAGCAGATCAGAGTGATGCTCCAAGGTGCTGCAAATCAGATGACCATCCAGTTCCCATGCCAGGAACTGAACACTGTGACTGCCATAAAGCATGAAAAGAACACCAGATGGGGTTGTGCCCTACTGGGAGCTGTCTTCAAAAGCAGTGCTTGCCATGCTCACAGGTTGCAGCCAGTGCCACTCCCTGAGAACATCTGAGTGCTAATTCAAAGATGGTGAGAACATTTTCAGAGCACATTCTAGTCCAGTGTATTCTTCAACCCGTCTAGCACAGCTAGACCACACTTATCCCAAAGAAAGTGGCTGCTGTGTACTCCAACATTCCAAATCCTTTGCCATCAGCTGCAATTCTAGCCTGCTTTGAGATGAAGTTATCAGTCATGGCCACATCTCTCAAACTCAAAGCCTTCATCCTTCAACTAACATTTATCCAATGGGGTTGAGGCCAGAGGTTCAAAGGGAACTCACCCACCACACCAGACTTACAGCACATGATTTCTTCCACTGCCTATGCTCCTAAAAAGAAATAGAAGACATGTAAAATCTTTTTATTTAACTGTTATTTTATAAATTAGTATTTTAATGTTTAACAGTTGCTTTTTATTTAATTTATTTTTATTGGTTATATGTTATTTATTATATTGTTATAGATTGTTTTATTGTATTTTGATTTTAATGATTGTAAGCCATCCTGAGATGCTATGCATAAGGGAAAGCATATAAAAGTTTTTTAAAAATAAAATAAATAAAATAAATAAATTTTCCACTGTGCATGCACAGTTTTAAGCTCCTGTCCTTCTCCCTTCTGTGTTCCAAGCTGGTTATGTAGAGGATGTGCAAGTTCTCTTTCACAGCATAGACTGTAAATAAATGTTGAATGGAAGAATTTAGCAAGTTGTTGGGGGGGGGCGGTGTTCATAGGGGGGGTGCTCATAGGAGAGGAATAGAACTCAGGGTTGGTTTAATGCTATTGGTCAAACATATGTGTGTATCCACATGG
>NW_025335372.1:2968-6963 GCF_004798865.1 Varanus komodoensis | reverse complement strand
ATAGTATAAAAACATAGCATCATATGAACATGGGAATGTTGCATTTCACAGAACAAATGATTAAACATTCAGTGGAATAGAAAAAATCTCACATTTTCTAAGTCAATTGTTCTAGCTTCACTACAGGAAACTCATCACAATGCTAGAACCTTAGCTTTTATTAATTTTTTATTTATTTTTCAATTTATATCCTGCCTTTTTCCTACAAAGGGCTCAAGGCAGCTTACATCATTCTCCTCCTCCATCTTATCCCCACAACAAGTACCCTATGAGGTAGGTTGGGCTGAGAGTCTGTGTCCAGCCCAAAGTCACCCAGGTGACTCCATGGCTGAGTGGGGACTAGAACCCAGATCGTCTGAGTCCCAGTCCCATGATCTTAAACACTACACCACACTGGCTCTCATTTGCAACATTATAATTAGGGTCTCTGCTCAGCTGAGATGCCCTATGAAATGTGTATTGCAATAGACTAGGATATAGTTTAAGCCTACTTTTTTTGCTTTCCCATCCTGATCAGATGTCCCTTCTCATTTAGTTCAGGCCTCATTAAAATGATGAAGCATTTGGTGGGGAAAATGGAAAGCAATAGGCCAGCACTGGAGGTTAAGATGGAGAAGATCTCCACAGCCACCAGGTATTTTCCTTTGGTGCTCAGGTAGCTTGGGACAAAGGAGAACCGCACACTGCAGAAGATCGCCATGCTGAACATGATGAATTTGGCTTCATTGAATGTGTCTGGCAACTTCCAGGCTAGGAAAGCCACAGTAAAGCTGGCAATGGCCAGCAAGCCCAGGTAGCCCAAGACACAGTAAAACATCACAGCTGAGCCCTCATTGCATTCTAGGATGATTTTGTCCTTTGCTGAGTTCTGATTCATATCTGGGAAAGGAGGAGAAGTACTTAGCCAAAGTACACAAATGACTTCCTGTACAGAAGAGCCAGAGAGCACAGGAGAAATGGCCCGCTTTTGCCCCACCCATTTCCTCATTCTGGACCTGGGTTTCGTTGCCATGAATGCCATGACCACAACTGAGGTTTTTGCCAAAACAGATGAAAGCGCCACAGTGAAGATGGTGCTAAAGGCAGTTTGTTGAATGAGATAGGCAACCTTTTCAGGCTTCCCAATAAAGAGCATGGAGGAAAGGAAGCAAAGTTGGAGGGAGATGAGGAGGGTGTAGGTAAGGCCCCGGTTGTTGGCATTCATGATGGGTGTGTCCTTGTGCTTCAGAAATATCCCCAGGACTGAAGTTGTCATCAAAGAAAAAGAAATAGGCAACATAGTAAAGATGATTCCTAAGGGTTCTTTGTATGAGAAGTAGCTCACAGCACGGGGAATGCACTGATTTTGGTTCTTGTTGGGATGTTGATCTTCTGGGCATTCCACACAGGCATCCATGTATGAGAAAGAAGTGCTGCTTTAATGATTCAAGAACTGAAGGAATTTGTTGGGGGAAAGGAATCCAGTAGACTGAAACTGTTCAGATGCTTCATGAGACAAAATTTCTTCTTAGAGTGTACTAAGCTGGTGTAAAGATCAACTAAAAAATTCAGCATTTGCCCCTGAAGTGTTTGATTCTGATCTCATTGCAAGCATTTTCTCTTGTGGTGTTTGCACAACATTCTCTCCCTGTCTGCTCTTTTCATAAGAAATATGGAGGAGTTGTTCTTATTTATCTCTCATATGAGTTCCCAGGATGATTTATAATTTTACTTTTATGGAAGTACAAAGAACTGTATTCATAATTCTTTGTACTTCAGACATGAACAAAGAAGAAAACAGAGAGGTACTGGGAGGCCCAGTTTTGGGAAGATGGACTAGGACCTTTAAACATAATGTCCTCCCTAATGAATAAATATTGCATTTGACTCCAGTCCTCTACCAGCTTCACTGGCTCCCCATTGAAGTCCGGCCTCAATTCAAGGTGCTGGTTATCACCTATAAAGCCCTTAATGGCTTGGGACCTGGATACCTAAAGGAAAACCTCTTTCCATACTTGCCCTCCTGCCCCCTGAGATCAGCAGCAGAGGCCCTCCTCCGGAAACCCTCCATGAAAGACATTAGGAGGCTAAGTACCCAGAGGAGGGCTTTCTCTGCTGGGGTGCCCCACCTATGGAATGCTCTCCCCAGAAAGGTCCACCTGGCACCATCGTTATTTGTTTTTCAGTGCCAGGCTAAGACCTTTTTATTTAAACAATATTTTAATAATTTTCAATATCATATAATAATTTTCAATATCCCCGTCAGCAACCTGGCAGCTCTATTCTGCACCAATTGAAGTATCTGGACCATCTTCAAGGGTAGCCCCATGTAGAGCACGTTACAGAAGTCTAATTGGGAAGTTACCAGCACGTGTGTCACTGTAGCCAGGCAGTCGTTCTCCAGGAAGGGACACAGCTGATGTATCAGCTGAAGCGGAAGGAAGGCGCGCCTCACCACCGCCGTCACCTGAGCTTCTAGAGACAGCTCAGGGTTGAGGAGCACTCCTAAGCTGTGAACCCTGTCCCTTAGAGGGAGTGCAACCCCATATAGGCCAAGGCCCAAGTCCCCCATCCCGAGGCCCGAGCCACCCACCAACAGGACCTCCATCTTGTCTGGATTGAGTTTCAGTTTATTGGCCCTCATCCATCCCATTACCTCGGCCAGGCACTGGTTCAGCACAGCCACTGCCTCACCTGGATTGGTGGAAAATGAGAGGTAGAGCTGGGTATCATCAGCGTACTGATGATTCCGCAGCCCCCACCTCCAGATGACCTCTTCCAGCGGTTTCATGTAGATGTTGAATAGCAAGGGGGACAAATGGACCCCTACGGAACTCCATGGCATAACTGCCATGGTGCAGAGCCATAGTCCCCCAGCACCACCTTCTGGAATCAGCCATTGAGATAGGAGCGGAACCAGTGCCATACCCAGGTCTGAAACTGGAATGAAATGGGTCCTTTCCCTCTCTTCTCATCCATAACTAGGTTCTGATTCTGTGGACTAATTTCTAACCTAACCATGTAGTTCTGTTCCCCAACTCCATAGGAAAAATATAGCAAGGTATAATGGGACCTCCATGCAATCAGATATTTGAGATGTAGAGATATCACACATCCAAATAGCAGTCTGATACTTGCCCGCATGCCATTTTGCAATTTCCTTGTTTTGTAACCTCCTTCTCAATTACTCTGAACATTGTTTTTGCTGAAGTTCATATTTTGAATGTGATCTATTTTATCATCCCAAACGTGGCACTCTCCAGATGCATCAAACTGTACCTTCCTTGCATGTACGAGAGCCAGTGTGGTGGAGTGGTGAAGAGCATGGGACTGGGACTCAGGCAATCTGGGTTCTAGTCCCTGCTCGGCCTTGGAGACAACTGGGTGGCTTTGGGCCAGTCACAGACTCTCAGCCCAACCTACCTCACAGGGTTCTTGTTGTGGGGATAAGATGGAGGAGGAGAGATGATGTAAGCTGCCTTGAGCCTTTTGTAGGAAAAAGGCAGGACATAAATTGAAAAATAAATAAATAAATAAATAAATAAATAAATAAATAAATAAATGTGCCGCACACCCATACTGGCTGGGACATGCTGGACCTTTTAGCCTAAGACATCCAGAAGGTCTCTGGTTGGAGAAGCTTGTTCTTTCTGTCCCAGAAAGTTTTACCTATCAGTACACAAATGCATTCGGGATTATTTGTCCCACTGAGATGATCTTCAATCCTCCAAACTTTCCCTTAATATTCTCTAGGAACAAAATATTGCATAAAAATGGTCATTTCCCTCCAGGTATATATGATGGGTTGAATCAAAATATACACAACAGAAAAAAAAGTCTGGTGATAGTAATGCTAATAGTAGTCCTGCTCTACACATTATTCTGGAAGAACTCATGCTAGATTCCTTAAGAACAAGGACTTGGTGCAAGCATGCACTTGAGGTGTTTGAGACCCTGTGCTTAGGCATTGTGTTCTTTCCTTATGCAAGGATCTCTGTCTAATTCAGCAATAGCTA
>NW_025335372.1:0-1062 GCF_004798865.1 Varanus komodoensis | reverse complement strand
AGTGTAAGCTTATGAAAATTGCTGCATTGATTATGTGTAGACATAATCGCAAAGTCCCTTAACTTGTACTTTAACATGAGAGTCCTGCAGCCCTCTAGAGCACACTTCAGAACATACATGAGTAAGGTAGAGAAGGGAAGGGAAACCTTTTCTGCCAGCAATTTTCATTAATCCAAGATCCTATAAAATGCATTGATTTAAGTAAAACATTGTTGATACTGTGTCCATTTTGTTTTCTTTGTACCCCTGCATTCTCTGCTATTCCTCCAGTTTCTCTGTCATGCATATTTGTCTTCACTTTTCATCAGTTCTTTTTCATTTTGACTTCTGGCTGCCTACTTTCCCTTAAGGATGACCATTTGATAAAAGAATGCAACTTCTCATTTTAGTGAAATGCCAATGAACAATCAACACGTCCTCTCCTTAGTATATGCTGTAAAGGAGATCAACAGGAACCCAAATATCTTACCAAACTTCAGCCTTGGGTTCCTAATGTATAATAGCTATATTGATGCAAGAATGACTTATCTGAACACACTGAAGCTTCTATCCGGTCAGAAGAGGATTGTCCCTAACTACAGCTGTGACACTCAGAGGAATCTAATTGCTGCCATCGGGGAATCTGACTCTGAAAGCTCTCTCTTGATAGCCAGCATTTTGTCCATCCACAAGATTCCTCAGGTATGGCGTGCACATGGGATGTGAAAGTCCCACCAGCCCAAAATATCTCGCAGTCTTCCCCAGTCCTTCTTGAAATTATTGAGGGGAGAAGGAAGTAGAAACATGTAAGTTACTTTACAGTGATTTTATGCTGAAGAGTAAGGTTCTGCACATTGTTTCTGGAAAATATTTTGGATCTTTCTAGAGTCTGCTATAGTGTGGTGACATGAGACTCTAGACTCGATAGTGTGGTTTTTATGGTAATATGTACACCAGAAGAGTCAAGCTGGATTGTACCAGAGACCGGTCTAGGGCAGTCTTCTGTTTACAGAATTGCCAACCCAGTGTCTGTGGAAAGCACACAATCAGGACATAAAGTGTTGCGGCAACTGCTTTAAAGTG
>NW_025335371.1:24293-27594 GCF_004798865.1 Varanus komodoensis | reverse complement strand
CAGCTTTTGCTCGCCTTCCCCAGACACCCCTTCCAGGGCTTCGGCAGAAGCACCGACGCATGCCGCGTATCGGGGGCCCTCCCCGAGAAAACTCTGTGAATTTCGAAGCATTCTGCCAACCGCCCAGTTTTGCACTTTCGGAGTCTTTACCCGCGGGTAATTTTGGGTCTATTTCTGGCATTTTGGACAGATTTTGCTCGCCTTCCCCAGACACACCTTCCAGGTCTCCGGCAGTGGCACCGACACATGCCGGGTACGGGGGCCCTCCCCGAGCAAACTCTGTGAATTTTGATTCATTCTGCCAACCGCCCAATTTTGCCACCCTCGCAGTCGTGCCCCGCGGTTCAGCATGTCAGGCCTATTTTCGGCATTTCGGACAGATTTTGCTCCCCTTCCCCAGACTTGACTTCCAGGGCTCTGGAGGATGCACCGACACTTGCAGGGCTTCGGGGGCCCTCCCGAAGCAAACTCTGCGAATTAGGAAGCAGTGTGCCAACCACCCAATTTTGCCACTTTCGGAGTAGTGACCCGCGGGTCAGCATCTCTGGCCTAATTTTGCCATTTTGGACTGATTTTGCTCGACTTCCCCAGACACACCTTCCAGGGCTCCAGCAGTGGCACCGAAGAATGCAGGGTATCGGGGACCCTCCCCGAGCAAACTCTGTGTATTTGCAGGCATTCTGCCAACCGCCCAATTTTGCCAACCTCGGAGTCGTGCCCAGCGGTTCAGCATGTCGGGCCTACTCTCGGCATTTCGGACAGATTTTGTTCCCTTTCCCCAGACACGACTTCCAGGGCTCCGTCAGATGCACCGACACTTGCAGGGTATCGGGGGCCCTCCCCAAGCAAAATCTGTGAATTAGGAAGCATTCTGCCAAACGCTCAATTTTGCCACTTTTGGATTCGTCACCCGCGGTTCAGCATGTCGGGCGAATTGTGGGCATTTCGGACAGATTTTGTTCCCCTTCCCCAGACACCACTTCCAGGGCTCTGGCACATGCACCGACGGTTGCAGGGTATCGGGGGCCCTCCCCGAGCAAACTCTGTGAATTTGGAAGCATTCTGCCATCCGCCCAATTTGCCACTTTCGGAGTCGTGCCCCGCTGTTCAGCATGTCGGGCCTATTTTACGGCATTTCGGACAGATTTTGTTCCCCTTCCCCAGACACGACTTCCAGGGCTCCGGCAGATGCACCGACACTTGCAGGGTATCGGGGGCCCTCCCCGAGCAAACTCTGCGAATTAGGAAGCATTCTGCCAACCGCCCAATTTTGCCACTTTCGGAGTCGTGACTCGCGGGTCAGCATCTCGGGCCTAATTTTGGCATTTTGGACAGATTTTGCTCGCCTTCCCCGGACACAACTTCCAGGCCTCCAGCAGTGGAAGCGACGCATGCAGGGTATCGGGGGCCCTCCCCGAGCAAATTCTGCGGATTTGGAAGCTTTCTGCCAACCGCCCAATTTTACCACCTTCGGAGTCGTGACCCGCGGTTCACCATGTCGGGCCAATTTTCAGCATTTCGGACAGATTTTGTTCCCCTTACCCAGACCCGACTTCCAGGGCTCCTGCAGATGCACCGACGCTTGCAGGGTATCGGGGGCCCTCCCCGAGCAAACTCTGTGAATTTGGAAGCATTCTGCCAACCGCCCAATTTTGCCAATTTCGGAGTCGTGACCCGCGAGTCAGCATCTCGGGCCTCCTTTCTGCATTTCCGACATATTTTGCTCCCCTTCCCCAGACATCCCTTCCAGGGCTTCGGCAGAAGCATCGACCCGTGGCGGGTATCGCGGGCCCTCCCCGAGCAAACTCTGTGAATTTGGAAGCATTCTGCCAACCGCCCAATTTTGCCACTTTCGGAGTCGTGACCCGCGGTTCAGCATGTGAGGCCTATTTTCGGCATTTCAGACAGATTTTGTTCCCCTTCCCCAGACACGACTTCCAGGGCTCCGGCAGATGCACCGACACTTGCAGTGTATCGGGGGCCCTCCCCAAGCAAATTTGTGAATTAGGAAGCATTAGCCAACCGCCCAATTTTGCCACTTTCGGAGTCTTGACCCGCGGGTAATCTCGGGACTAATTTTGGCATTTTGGAAAGATTTTGCTCGCCTTCCCCAGACACACCTTCCAGGGCTCCGGCAGTGGCACGACGCATGCCGGGTATCGGGGGCCCTCCCCGAGCAAACTCTATGAATTTGGAAGCATTCTGCAAACCGCCCAATTTTGCCTCTTTCGGAGTCGTGACCCGCGGGTGAGCATGTCGGGCCTGTTTTTGCATTTCGGACATATTTTGTTCCCCTTCCCCAGACACGACTTCCAGGGCTCTGGAGGATGCACCGACGCTTGCAGGGTATCGGGGCCCTAACCGAGCAAACTCTGTGAATTTGGAAGCATTCTGCCAACCAACAAATTTTGCCACCTTCGGAGTCGTGATCCGCGGTTCAGCATGTCGGACCAATTTTCAGCATTTCGGACAGATTTTGTTCCTCTTACCCAGACCCGACTTCCAGGGCTCCGGCAGATGCACCGACGCTTGCAGGGTATCGGGGCCCTACCCGAGCAAACTCTGTGAATTTGGAAGCATTCTGCCAACCGCCCAATTTGCCACCTTCGGAGTCGTGACCCGCTGTTCAGCATGTCGGGCCAATTTTCGGCATTTTGGACAGCTTTTGCTCGCCTTCCCCAGACACCACTTCCAGAGCTCCTGCAGATGCACCGTCGCATGCAGGGCATCGGGGGGTCTCCCCGAGCAAACTCTATGAATTTGGAAGCATTCTGCAAACCGCCCAGTTTTGCCACTTTCGTAGTAGTGACCCGCGGTCAGCATCTCGGGCCTATTTTTGGCATTTTCGACAGCTTTTCCTCGCCTTCCCCAGACACACCTACCAGGGCTCCGGCAGTTGCACAGACGCATGGCGGGTATCGGGGGCCCTCCCCGAGTAAACTCTGTGAATTTGGAAGCATCTGCCAACCGCCCAATTTTGCCTCTTTCGGAGTCGTAACCCGCGGGTCAGCATGTCGGGCCTGTTTTTGCATTTTGGACAGCTTTTGCTCGCCTTCCCCCGACACACCTTCCACGGCTCCGGCAGTGGAACCGACGCATGCCGGTGATAGGGGGCCCTCCCCGAGCAAACTCTATGAATTTGGAAGCAATCTGCCAACCGCACAATTTTGCCTCTTTCGGAGTCGTGACCTGCGGGTCAGCATGTCGGGCCTATATTTGGCATTTCGGACAGATTTTGCTTCCCTTCCACAGGAACGACTTCCAGGGCTCCGGCAGATGCACCGACGCTTGCAGGGTATCG
>NW_025335371.1:22825-24008 GCF_004798865.1 Varanus komodoensis | reverse complement strand
TTTGGACAGATTTTGTTCCCCTTACCCAGACACTACTTCCAGGGCTCTGGCAGATACACCGACTTTGCAGGGAATCGGGGGCCCTTCCCGAGCAAACCTTGTGAATTTGGAAGCATTCTGCCAGCCGCCTAATTTTCCCATCTTCGGAGTCGTGACCCGCGGGTCAGCATCTCGGGCCTATTATTGGCATTTTGGACAGCTTTTGCTCGCCATCCCCAGACACCCCTTCCAGTGCTCCGGCAGATGACCGACGCATGCAGGGCATCGGGGTCCCTCCCCGAGCAAACTCTGTGAATTTGGAAGCATTCTGCCACCGCCCAATTTTGCCACCCTCGGATTCGTGCCCCGCGGTTCAGCATGTCGGGCCTATTTTCGGCATTTCGGACAGATTTTGCTCCCCTTCCGAACAAACGACTTCCAGGGCTCTGGCGAATGCACCGACGCTTGCAGGGTATCGGGGGCCCTCCCCAAACAAACTCTGTGAATTTGGAAGCATTCTGCCAGCCGCCCAATATTGCCACCTTCGGAGTCGTGACCCGCGGGTCAGCATGTCGGGCCTATTTTTGGCATTTCGGACAGATTTTGCTCCCCTTCCCCAGACACCTCTTCCAGGGCTCCGGCAGATGCACCGACGCTTGCAGGGTATCGGGGGCCCTCCCCCAGCAATCTTTGCAAATTTGGAAGCATTCTGCCAACCGTCCTTTTTTGCCTCTTTCGGAGTCGCGACCTGTGGTTCAGCATGTCGGGCCAATATTCGGAATTTCGGAAAGATTTTGCTCGCCTTCCCCAGACACCCCTTCCAGGGCTCCCGCAGATGCACCGACGCTTGCAGGGTATCGGGGGCCCTCCCCAAGCAAACTCTGTGAATTTGGAAGCATTCTGCCAACCGCCCAATTTTGCCACCATCGGAGTCGTGACCCGCGGGTCAGCATCTCGGGCCTATTTTTGGCATTTTGGACAGATTTTGCTCGCCTTCCCCAGACACACCTTCCAGGTCTCCAGCAGTGGCACAGACGCATGCAGGGTATCGGGGGCGCGCCCCGAGCTAACTCTGTGAATTTGGAAGCATTCTGCCAAACGCCCAATTTTGCCACATTCGGAGTCGTGACCTGCGGTTCAGCATGTTGGGCCAATTTTCGGCATTTCGGAAAGATTTTGCTCCCCTTCCCCAGACACCACTTCC
>NW_025335371.1:18555-22323 GCF_004798865.1 Varanus komodoensis | reverse complement strand
TCGGGCCTATTTTCGGAATTTCGCACAGGTTTTGCTCCCCTTCCCAGACACCCCTTCCAGGGCTCCGGCAGATGTGCCGACGCATACAGGGCATCGGGGGCCCTCCACGAGCAAACTCTGTGAATTTGGAAGCATTCTGCCAACCGCCAAGTTTTGCCAATTTCGTAGACGTGACCCGCGGGTCAGCATATCGGGCCTATTTTCGGAATTTCGGACAGGTTTTGCTCCCCTTCCCAGACACCCCTTCCAAGGCTCCGGCAGAGGCACCGACGAATGCCGGGTATCGGGGGCCCTCCCCGAGCAAACTCTGTGAATTTGGAAGCATTCTGCCAATCAGCGAATTTTGCCACTTTCGGAGTCGTGACCCGCGGGTCAGCATCTCGGGCCTATTTTTGGCATTTTGGACAGCTTTTGCTCGCCTTCCCCAGACACACCTTCCAGGGCTTCGGCAGTGGCACTGACGCTTGCAGGGTATCGGGGGCCTCACAGAGGAAACTCTGTGAATTTGGAAGCATTCTGCCAATCAGCCAATTTTGCCACTTTCGTTTCGTGACCTGCGGTTGAGCATCTCGGGGCTATTTTTGGCATTTTGGACAGCTTTTGCTCGCGTTCCCCAGACAGCCCTTCCAGGGTTTCAGCAGAGGCACCGATGCATTCCGGGTATCGGGGGCCCTCCCCGAGCAAACTCTGTGAATTTGGAAGCATTCTGCCAACCGCCAACTTTGCCACTTTCGGAGTCGTGACCTGCGGGTCAGCATGTCGGGCCAATTTTCGGCATTTCGGACAGATTTTGCTCCCCTTCCCCAGACACGACTTCCAGGGCTGCGGCAGATGCACCGACACTTGCAAGGTATCGGGGGCCCTCCCCAAGCAAACTCTGTGAATTTGGAAGCATTCTGCCAACCGCCCAATTTTACCTCTTTCAGAGCCGTGACCCGCGGGTCGGCATGTCGGGCCTATTTTTGGCATTTCGGACAGATTTTGCTCCCCTTCCCCAGACACGACTTCCAGGGTTCTGGCAGAAGCACCGACGCATGCAGGGTATCGGGGTATCCTCCCCGAGCAAACTCTGTGAATTTGGAAGCATTCTGCGAACCGCCCAATTTTGCAAATTCGAAGTCGTGATCCGCGGGTCAGCATCTCGGGCCTCATTTTTGCATTTTGGACAGCTTTTGTTCGCTTTACCCAGACACCCCTTCCAGGGTTTAAGCAGAGGCACCGATGCATGCCGGGTATCGGGGGCCCTGCCCGAGCAAACTCTGTGAATTTGGAAGCATTCTGCCAATCAGCCAATTTTGCCACTTTCGGAGTGGTGACCCGCGGGTCAGCATCTCCTGCCTATTTTTGGCATTTAGACAGATTTTGCTCGCCTTCCCCAGGCACCCCTTCCAGGTCTCCGGCAGTGGCACCGACGCATGCAGTGTATTGGGGGCCCTACCCGAGCAAACTCCTTGAATTTGGAAGCATTCTGCCAACCGCCCAATTTTGCCACTTTCGGAGTCGTGACCCGCCGTTCAGCATGTCGGGCCTATTTTCGGAATTTCGCACAGGTTTTGCTCCCCTTCCCAGACACCCCTTCCAGGGCTCCGGCAGATGTGCCGACGCATACAGGGCATCGGGGGCCCTCCACGAGCAAACTCTGTGAATTTGGAAGCATTCTGCCAACCCCCAAGTTTTGCCACTTTCGTAGATGTGACCCGCGGGTCACCATCTCGGGCCTATTTTCGGAATTTCGGACAGGTTTTGCTCCCCTTCCCAGACACCCCTTCCAAGGCTCCGGCAGAGGCACCGACGAATGCCGGGTATCGGGGGCCCTCCCCTAGCAAACTCTGTGAATTTGGAAGCATTCTGCCAATCAGCCAATTTTGCCGCTTTCGGAGTCGTGACCTGTGGGTCAGCATCTCGGGCCTATTTTTGGCATTTTGGACAGATTTTGCTCGCCTTCCCCAGACACCCATTCCAGGGTTTCAACAGAGGCACCGACGCATGCCCGGTATCGCGGGCCCTCCCCGAACAAACCCTTTTTATTTGGAAGCATTCTGCCAACCGCCCAATTTTGCCACTTTCGGAGTCGTGACCCGCGGTTCAGCATGTCGGGCCAATTTTCGGCATTTCGGACAGATTTTGCTCCCCTTCCCCAGACACCACTTCCAGGGCTCCGGCAGACGCACCAACGCTTGCAGGGTGTCGGGGGCCCTCCCCGAGCAAACTCTGTGAATTTGGAAGAGTTCTGCCAACCGCCCAATTTTGCCACTTTCGGAGTCGTGACCCGCGGGTCAGCATCTTGGGCCTATTTTTGGCATTTAGACAGATTTTGCTCGCCTTCCCCAGACACACCTTCCAGTACTCTGGCAGTGGCTCCGACGAACGCAGTGTATCGCGGGACCTCACCGAGCAAACTCTGTGAATTTGGAAGCATTCTACGAACCGCCCAATCTTGACTCTTTCGGACTTGTGACCCGCCGTTCAGCATGTCGGGCCTATTTTCGAAATTTCGCACAGGTTTTGCTCCCCTTCCCAGACACCCCTTCCAGGGCTCCGGCAGATGTGCCGACGCGTACAGGGCATCGGGGGCCCCCCACGAGCAAACTCTGTGAATTTGGAAGCATTCTGCCAATCAGCCAATTTTGCCACTTTCGCAGTCGTGACCTGCGGTTCAGCATCTTGGGGCTATTTTTGGCATTTTGGACAGCTTTTGCTCGCCTTCCCCAGACACACCTTCCAGGGCTCCGGGAGTAGCACCGACGCATGCAGGGTATCGCGGGACCTCACCGAGCAAACTCTGTGAATTTGGAAGCATTCTGCCAACCGCCCAGTTTTGCCACTTTCGTAGTCGTGACCCGCGGGTCAGCACCTTGGGCCTATTTTTGGCATTTAGACAGATATTGCTCGCCTTCCCCAGAAACCCCTTCCAGGGCTTCGGCAGAGGCACCGACGCATGCCGAGTAAAGCGGGCCCCCCCGAGCAAACGCTTTGAAATTGGAAGCATTCTTCCAACCGCCGAATTTTGCCACTTTCGGAGTCGTGACCCGCGGGTCAGCATCTTGGGCCCATTTTTGGCCTTTTGGGCAGCTTTTGCTCGCCTTCCCCAGTCACCCCTTCCAGGGCTCCGGAAGATGCACCGACGCATGCCGGTTATCGCGGGCCCTCCCCGAGCAAACTCTGTGAATTAGGAAGCCTTCTGACAACCGCCGAGTTTTGCCACTTTCGGAGTTGTGACCTGCGTGTCAGCATCTCGGGCCTATTTTTGGCATTTTGGACAGATTTTTCTCGCCTTCCCCAGACACACCTTCCAGTGCACCGGCAGTGGCTCCGACTCTTGCAGGGCATCGGGGGCCTTCCCCGAGCAAACTCTGTGAATTTGGAAGCATTCTGCCAACCGCCCAATTTTGCCACTTTCGGAGTCGTGACCCGCGGGTAAGCATCTCGGGCCTATTTTCGGCATTTTAGAAAGATTTTGCGCCCCTTCCCCAGACACGACTTCCAGGGCTCCGGCAGATGCAGGGACACTTGCAGGGTATCGAGGGCCCTCCCTAAGCAAACTCTGTGAATTAGGAAGCATTCTGCCAACCGCCCAATTTTGCTACTTTCGGAGTCGTGACCCACGGGTCAGCATCTCGGGCCTCTTTTTGGCATTTTGGACAGATCTTTCTCGCCTTCCCCAGACAGTCCTTCCAGGGCTCCGGCAGTGGCACCGACGAATGCCAGGTACCGCGGGCCATTCCCGAGCAAACTCTGTGAATTTGGAAGCATTCTGCGAACCGCCCA
>NW_025335371.1:15306-16537 GCF_004798865.1 Varanus komodoensis | reverse complement strand
ATTTTGCCACTTTCGGAGTCGTGACCCGCGGTTCAGCATCTCGGGCTTGTTTTCGGCATTTCGGACATATTTTGCTGGCTTTGCGCAGACACCACTTCCAGGGCTTCGGCAGACGCACAGACAAATGCATGGTATCTGGGGCCCTCCCCGAGCAAACTGCGAATTTGGAAGCATTCTGCCAACCGCCCAATTTTGCCACTTTCGGAGTCGTGACCCGCGGATCAGCATCTCGGGCCTATTTTTGGCATTTTGGACAGATTTACCTCGCCATCCCCAGACAAAACTTCCAGGGCTCCGGTAGAGGCACCGAAGCTTGCAGGGTATCGGGGGCCCTCCCGAGCAAACTCTTTGAATTTGGAAGCATTCTGCCAACCGCCCAATTTTGCCACTTTCGGAGTCGTGGCCCGCAGGTCACCATCTAGGGCCTATTTTTGGCATACTGGACAGATTTTGCTCGCCTTCCCCCGACACCCTTTCCAGGGCTCCAGCAGAGGCACCGACGCATGCATGGTATTTGGGGCCCTCCCCGAGCAACCTCTGTGAACTTGGAAGCATTCTGCCAACCGCCCAATTTTGCCACTTTTGGAGTCGTGGCCAGCACTTCAGCATCTCGGGCCTATTTTTGGCATCCTGGACAGATTTTGCTCGCCTTCCCCAGACACCCCTTCCAGGGCTCCAGCAGACGCACCGACGCATGCACGGTACCGGGGGACCTCCCCGAGCAAACTCTGAGAATTTGGAAGCATTCTGCCAACTGCCCAATTTGCCAATTTCGGAGTCGTGACCTGTGGGTAGGCAGCTCGGGCCTATTTTTGGCATTTTGGTCAGATTTTGCTCGCCATCCCCAGAAAAACTTCCAGGGCTCCGGCAGTGGCACCGACGCTTACAGGGTATCGGGGGCCCTCCCGAGCAAACTCTGTGAATTTGGAAGCATTCTGCCAACCGCCCAATTTTGCCACTTTCGGAGTCGTGGCCCGCGGTTTACCATCTAGGGCCTATTTTTGGCGTACCGGACAGATTTTGCTCGCCTTCCCCCGACACCCCTTCCAGGGCTCCAGAAGAGGCACGGACGCTTGCAGGGTATCGGGGGCCCTCCCGAGCAAACTCTGTGAATTTGGAAGCATTCTGCCAACCGCCCAATTTTGCCACTTTCGGAGTCGTGTCCCGCAGGTCAGCATCTCGGGCCTATTTTTGGCATTTTGGACAGATTTTGTTCGCCTTCCCCAGACAC
>NW_025335371.1:9656-14342 GCF_004798865.1 Varanus komodoensis | reverse complement strand
CCTATTTTTGCAATTTTGGACAGATTTTGATCGCCTTCCCCAGACACGATTTCCAGTGCTCCGGCATTGGCACCGACGTATGCCGGGTATCGGGGGCCCTCCCCGAGCAAACTCTGTGAACTTGGAAGCATTCTTCCAAACGCCCAATTTTGCCACTTTCGGAGGCGTGACTCGCGGGTAAGCATCCCGGGGCTATTTTCGGCATTTCGGACAGATTTTGAACGCCTTCCCCAGACACCACTTCCAGGGCTTCGGCAGAGGGACCGACGCATGCCGGGTATCGCGGGTCCTCCCCGAGGAAACCCTGTGAATTTGGAAGCTTTCTGCCAACCGCCCAATTTTGCCACTTTCGGAGGCGTGACCCGCGGTTAAACATCTCGGGGCTATTTTGGGCATTTCGGACAGATTTTGCTCCCCTTCCCCAGACACGACTTCCAGGGCTCCGGCAGATGCACCGACACTTGTAGGGTATCGGGTTTCCACCCCAAGCAAACTCTGTGAATTTGGAAGCATTCTGCCAACTGCCCAATTTTGCTAGTTTTGGAGTCGTCACCTGCGGGTCAGCATGTTGGGCCTATTTTTGGCATTTTGGACATCCTTTGCTCGCCTTCCCCAGACACCTCCTCCTGGGCTCCGGCAGATGCCCTGACGCTTGAAGGGTATCGGGGGCCCTCCCCAAGAAAACTCTGTGAATTAGGAAGCTTTCCGCCATCCGCCCAATTTTGCCACTTTCGGAGTTGTGACCCGCGCTTCTCATCTCGGGCCTATTTTTGGCATTTGGACAGCTGTTGCTCGCCTTCCCCAGACACGACATCCAGGGCTCCGGCAGTGGCACCAACGCATGCTGGGTATCGGGGGCCCTCCTCGGGCAAACTCTGTGAATTTCGAAGCATTCTGCCAACCGCCCAATTTGGCACTTTCGGAGTTGTGACCCGCGGTTCAGCATGTCGGGCCAATTTTTGGCATTTCGGACAGATTTTGCTCCCCTTCCCCAGACACCACTTCCAGGGATCCGGAAGATGCACCGATGCTTGCAGGGTATCGGGGGCCCTCCCCGAGCAACTCTGTGAATTTCGAAGCATTCTGCCAACCACCCAATTTTGCCAATTTCGGAGTCGTGACCCACGCTTCAGCATGTCGGGCCTATTTTCGGCATTTTGGACGGGTTTTGCTCCACTTCCCCATACACCCCTTCCAGGGCTCCGGCAGATGCACCGACGTTTGCAGGGTATCGGCGGCCCTTCCCGAGCAAACTCTGTGAATTTGGAAGCATTCTGCCAACCGCCCAATTTTGCCACTTTCGGAGTCGTGACCGGCGGTTCAGCATGTCGGGCCAATACTCGGCATTTCGGACAGCTTTTGCTCACCTTCCCCAGACACCACATCCAGGGCTCCGGCAGATGCACTGACGCTTGCAGGGTGTCCGGGGCCCTCCCCGATTAAACTCTGTGATTTTGGAAGCATTCAACCAACCGCCCAATTTTGCCACTTTCTGAGTCGTGACCCGCGGTTCAGCATCTCGTGCCTATTTTTGGCATTTTGGACAGCTTTTGCTCGCCTTCCCCAGACACCCCTTCCAAGGCTCCGGCAGATGCACCGACGCATTTCGGGTATCGGGGGCCCTCCCCGAGCAAACTGTGCGAATTTGGAAGCATTCTGCCAACCGCCCAATTTTGCCACTTTCTGAGTCGTGACCCGCGGTTCAGCATGTCGTGCCAATTATTGGCATTTCGTAAAGATTTTGCTCCCCTTCCCCAGACACCACTTCCAGGGATCCGGCAGATGCACCGACGCTTGCAGGGTATCGGGGGCCCTCCCCGAGCAAACTCTGTGAATTTGGAAGCATTCTGCCAACCGCACAATTTTGCCACTTTCGGAGTCGGGACCCGCGGGTCAGCATCTCGGGCCTAATTTTGGCATTTCGGACAGTTTTGCTCACCTTCCCAGACACAACTTCCAGGGCTCCGGCAGTGCCAACGACGCATCCCGGGTAGCGGGAGCCTCCCCGAGCAAACCCTGTGAATTTGGAAGCATTCTGCCAACCGCCCAATTTTGCCACTTTCGGAGTCGTGACCCGCGGTTCAGCATGTCGGGCCATTTTTCAGCATTTCGGACAGATTTTGCTCCCCTTCCCCAGACACCACTTCCAGGGCTCCGGCAGATGCACCGACGCTTGCAGGGTATCGGGGGCACTCCCCGAGCAAAACCTGTGAATTTGGAAGCATTCTGCCACCGCTCAATTTTGCCACTTTCGGAGTCGTGATCCGCGGTTCAGCATCTCGGGCCTATTTTTGGCATTTTGGACAGCTTTTGCTCGCCTTCCCCAGACAAAACTTCCAGGGTTCCGGAAGTGGCACCGACGCATGCCGTGTATCGGGGGCCCTCCCCGAGCAAACTCTGTGAATTTGGAAGCATTCTGCCAACTGCCCAATTTTGCTAATTTTGGAGTCGTGACCCGCGGGTCAGCATCTCGGGCCTATTTTTCGCATTTCGGACAGATGTTGTTCGCCTTCCCCAGACACAAGCTCCAGTGCTCCGGCAGTGGCACCAACGCATGCAGGGTTTGGGGGTCCTCCCTGAGCAAACTAGGTGAACTTGGAAGAATTCTGCCAACCGCCCAATTTTGCCACTTTCGGAGTTGTGACCCGCGGGTAAGCATCTCGGGGCTATTTTCGGCATTTTGGACAGATTTTGCTCGCCTTCCCCAGACACACCTTCCAGGGCTCCGGCAGTGGCACCGACGCATGCTGGGTATCGGGGGCCCTCCCCGAGCAAACTCTGTGTATTTGGAAGCATTCTGCCAACCGCCTAATTTTGCCACTTTCGGAGGCGTGACCCGCGGGTAAGCATCCCGGGGCTATTTCGGTATTTCGGACAGATTTTGCTCCCCTTACCCAGACACGACTTCCAGGGCTCCGGCAGATGCACCGACGCTTGCAGGGTATCGGGGGCCCTCCCCAAGCAAACTCTGTGAATTAGGAAGCATTCTCCCAACCCCCCAATCTTGCCACTTTCGGAGTCGTGCACGCGGGTCAGCATCTCGGGCCTGTTTTTGGCATTTTGGACAGTTTTGCTCACCTTCCCCAGACACCTCTTCCTGGGCTCCGGCAGGTGCACTGACGCTTGCAGCCTATCGGGTGTCCTCCCCGAGCAAACTCTCTGAATTCAGAAGCATTCTGCCAATCACCCAATTTTTCCACTTTCGGAGTCGTGACCCGCGGGCCAGCATCTCGGGCATATTTTTCGCAGTTCGGACACATTTTCCTCCTCTTCTCCATACACCCTTTCCAGGGCTCCGGCAGAGTCACCGACTCATGAAGGGTATCGGGGGCCCTCCCGAGCAAACTCTGTGAATTAGGAAGCATTCTGCCAACAGCCCAATTTTGCCACTTTCGGAGTCGTGACCCGCGCATCAGCATGTCGGGCCTATTTTTGGCATTTCAGACAGCTTTTCCTCCCCTTCCCCAGGCAACCCTTCCAGGGCTCCGGCAGATGCACTGACGCATACAGGGTATCGGGAGCCATCCCCCAACAAACTCTGTGAATTTGGAAGCATTCTGCCAACCATCCAGTTTTGCCACTTTCGGAGTCGTGACCCGCGGGCCAGCATCACGGGCCTATTTTCGGCATTTCGGAAAGCTTTTGCTCGCCTTTCCCAGACATACCTACCAGGGCTCCGGCAGATGCACCGACGCATTTCGGGTATCGGGGGCCCTCCCCGAGCAAACTCTGTGAATTAGGAAGCATTCTGCCAACCGCCCAATTTTGCCACATTCGGAGTTGTGACCCGCGGGTCAGCATCTCGGGCCTATTTTTGGCATTTCGGACAGATTTTGCTCCCCTTCCCCAGACACGACTTCCAGGGCTCCGGCAGATGCACCAACGCTTGCAGTGTACCGGGGGCCCTCCCCAAGCAAACTTTGTGAATTAGGAAGCATTCTGCCAACCGCCCAATTTTGCCACTTTCAGAGTCGGGACCCGCGGGTCAGCATCTCGGGCCTAATTATGGCATTTCGGACAGTTTTGCTCGCCTTCCCCAGACACAACTTCCAGGGCTCCGGAAGTGGCACCGACGCATGCCGTGTATCGGGGGCCCTCCCGAGCAAACTCTGTGAATTTGGAAGCATTCTGCCAACCGCCCAATTTTGCCACCTTCGGGGTCGTGACCCGCGGGTCAGCAAGTCGGGCCTATTTCTGGCATTTTCGACAGCTTTTGCTCGCCTTCCCCAGAAACACCTTCTAGGGCTTCGGCAGAAGCACCGACGCATGCCGGGTATCGCGGCCCTCCCCGAGCAAACTCTGTGAACTTGGAAGCATTCAGCCAACCGCCCAATTTTGCCACTTTCGGAGTCGTGACCGGCGGTTCAGCATGTCGGGCCAATACTCGGCATTTCGGACAGCTTTTGCTCACCTTCCCCAGACACCACATCCAGTGCTCCGGCAGATGCACTGACGCTTGCAGGTTGTCCGGGGCCCTCCCCGATTAAACTCTGTGAATTTGGAAGCATTCTACCCACCGCCCAATATTGCCACTTTCTGAGTCGTGACCCGCGGTTCAGCATCTCGTGCCTATTTTTGGCATTTTGGACAGCTTTTGCTCGCCTTCCCCAGACACCCCTTCCACGCTCCGGTAGATGCACCGACGCATGCAGGGTATCGGGGGCCCTCCCCGAGCAAACTCTGTGA
>NW_025335371.1:7443-8569 GCF_004798865.1 Varanus komodoensis | reverse complement strand
GAATTTGGAAGCATTCTGCCAACCGCCCAATTTTGCCACCTTCGGAGTCGTGACCCGTGGGTCAGGATCTCGGGCCTAATTTAGGCATTTTGGACAGATTTTGCCCCCTTCCCCAGACACACCTTTCAGGGATCCAGCAGTGGCACCGATGCATGCAGGGTATCGGGGGCCCGCCCCGAGCAAACTCTGCGAATTTGGAAGCATTCTGCCAACCGCCCAATTTTGCCACCTTCGGAGAAGTGACTCGCGGGTCAGCATCCCGGGCCTATTTTTGGCATTTTGGACAGATTTTGCTCCCCTTCCCCAGACACGACTTCCAGGGCACCGGCAGATGCAGCGACGCTTGCAGGGTATCGGGGGCCCTCCCCAAGCAAACTCTGTGAATTTGGAATCATTCTGCCAAACGCCCAATTTTGGCTCTTTCGAAGTCGTGACCCGTGGGTCAGCATCTCGGGCCTAATTTTGGCATTTTGGACAGATTTTGCTCGCCTTCCCCAGACACACCTTCCAGGGCTCCGGCAGTGGCACCGACGCATGCCGGGTATCTTGGGCCGTCCCCGAGCAAACATTGTGAATTTGGAATCATTCTGCCAACCGTCCATTTTTGCCTCTTTCGGAGTCGTGGCCCGCGGGTCAGCTTGTAGGCCTACTTTTGGCAGTTCGGACAGATTTTGCTCCCCTTCCCCAGGCACGTCTTCCAGTGCTCCGGCAGATGGACCGACGCTTGCAGGGTATCGGGGGCCCTCCGCAAGCAAACTCTGTGAATTAGGAAGCATTCTGCCAACTACCCTATTTTGCCACTTTCGGAGTCGTGACCCGCGGGTCAGGTTCTCTGGCGTAATTTTGGCATTTTGCACAGATTTTGCTCGCCTTCCCGAGACACACCTTCCAGGGCTCCGGCACTGGCACCGACGCATGCAGGGCATCAGGGGCCCTCCCCGAGCAAACTCTGTGAATTTGGAAGCATTCTGCCAACCGCCCAATTTTGCCACCTTCGGAGTCGTGACCCGCGGTTCAGCATGTCGGGCCAATTTTCGGCATTTCGGACAGATTTTGTTCCCCTTACCCGGACACGACTTCCAGGGCCCCCGATGCCCTGCAAGCGTCGGTGCATCTGCCGGAGCCC
>NW_025335371.1:5932-6975 GCF_004798865.1 Varanus komodoensis | reverse complement strand
TCGGCATTTCGGACAGATTTTGCTCCCCTTCCCCAGACACCACTTGCCGGGCTCAGGCAGATGCACCTACGCTTGCAGGGTATGGGGGGCCATCCCCGAGCAAACTCTGTGAATTTGGAAGCATTCTGCCAACCGCCCAATTTTGCCACTTTCGGAGTCGTGACCCGCGGGTCAGCATCTCGGGCCTATTTTTGGCATTTTAGACAGATTTTGCTCGCCTTCCCCAGACACAAGTTCCAGTGCTCCGGCAGTGGCACCGACGCAAACAGGGTATTGGGGGCCCTCCCCAGGCAAACTCTGTGATTTTGGAAGCATTCTGCCAACCGCCCAATTTTGCCACTTTCGGAGTCGTGACCCGCGGGTCAGCATGTCGGGCCAATTTTCGGCATTTCGGACAGATTTTTTTCACCTTCCCCAGAAACGACTTCCAGGGCTCCGGCAGATGCACCGTCGTTTGCAGGGTATCGGGGGCCCTGCCCAGGCAAACTCTGTGAATTTGAAAGCATTCTGCCAACCGCCCAATTTTGCCACTTTCGGAGTCGTCACCCGCGGTTCAGCATGTCGGGCCTATTTTTGGCACTTCAGACTCATTTTGCTCACCTTCTGCAGAAACCTCTTCTTGGGCTGCGGCAGATGCACTGACGCATGCAGGGTATCGGGTGTCCCCCCCGAGCAATTTCTGAGTATTTAGACGCATTCTGCCAATCACCCAATTTTGCCTGTTTCGGAGTCGTGACCCGCGGTTCAGCATGTCGGGCCAATTTTCGGCATTTCGGACAGATTTTGCTCCCTTTCCCCAGACACCACTTCCATGGCTCCAGCAGATGCAACGACGCCTGCAGGGTATTTGGTGCCCTCCCCGAGCAAACCCTGTGAATTTGGGAGCATTCTGCCAACCGCCCACTTTTGCCAGTTTCGGAGTCGTGACCCGCGGGTAAGCATCTCGGGGCTATTTTCGGCATTTTGGACAGATTTTGCTCGCCTTCCCCAGACACACCTTCCAGGGCTCCGGCAGTGGCACCGACGCATGCCGGGTATCGGGG
>NW_025335371.1:0-5832 GCF_004798865.1 Varanus komodoensis | reverse complement strand
GGGGAAGGCGAGCAAACTCTGTGAATTTGGAAGCATTCTGCCAACCGCCCAATTTTGCCACTTTCGGAGGCGTGACCCGCGGGTAAGCATCCCGGGGCTATTTTCGGCATTTCGGACAGATTTTGCTCGCCTTCCCCAGACACCACTTCCAGGGCTCCGGCAGTGGCACCGACGCATGCAGGGTATTGGGGGCCTTTCCCGAGCAAACTCTGTGAACTTGGAAGCATTCTGCCAACCGCCCAATTTTGCCACTTTCGGAGGCGTGACCTTCGGGTAAGCATCTCGGGCCTATTTTCGGCATTTCGGACAGATTTTGCTCCCCTTCCCCAGACACGACTTCTAGGGCTCCGGTGTGTCCGCATGGCCCTCTTTTCGGGGGAACTTTTGGGACTCTGTCAGGGTGGGGCTGGGAAATCGCGGCCTGTGGGTGGGCCTCCGATCATCGGAACGCACTCGTAATGGGCGGAAACCGAGGCCTGCACGAAGGACATCTTCTCAAAGAGGACTAGGTGCGCTCGCTTCGCCCTATTTTCGGAGCAACTTTTGCCCCTCTGTCAGAGTGGGGCCGGGAAATCCTGGCCTTCGGGCTGGACTCCAACCGTCGTAACGCACTCGGTATTGGCAGAAACGGAAGCCTGCGCAGAGGGACAGCGTCTCAAAGAGGACTAGGTGTGTCCTCTTTGCCCTATTTTCGGAGCAACTTTTGCCCCTCTGTCAGAGTGGGGCCGGGAAATTGCAGCCTCCGACCGTCGGAACGCGCTCAGAACAAGCGGAAATGGAGGCCCCCACAAAGGGACAGCGTCTCCAAGGGGACTAGGTGCGCGCACATCACCCTCTTTTCGGGGCAACTTTGGCCCTCTGTCACGGTTGGGCCGGGAAATCGCGACGTCCAGGCAGTCCTCCGACCGTCGGAACGCGTTCGGAACGGGCAGAAATGGGGGCCTGAGCGAGGGACAGCTTCTCAAAGAGGACAAGCTGTTTCCGCGTGGCCCTCTTTTCGGAGAAACTGTTGGCCTTCTGAAAGGGTGAGGCTGGGAAATAGCGGACTCCGGGCGGGCCTCTGACCGTCGGAAAGCTCTTGGTACGGGCAGAAACGGAGGCCTGCGCGGACAGACATCATCTCAAAGAGGACTAGGTGCGTGCACATTCCCCTGTTTTCGGGACAACGTTAGCCCCACTGTCCGGGTGGGGCCGGGAAATCGTGGCCTCCGGCCGGGCCTCCGACCGTCGGAACGTGCTCGGAACGGCAGAAACGGATTCCTGCACGGAGGGACAGCGTCTCAAAGGGGACTAGGTGTGTCCGAGTCACCCTGTTTTCGGGGCAACTTCTGGCCGTCTGCCAGGGTGGAACCGGAAAATCGCGGCCTCCGGGCGGTCCTCCACCGTCAGAACGCGCTCTGAATCGGTGGAAATGGAGACATGCGTGGACTGGCAGCGTCTCCAAGAGGACTAGGTGCGTGCATATCCCCCTGTTTTCAGGACAACGTTAGCCCCACTGTCAGGGTGGGGCCCGGAAATCGTGGCCTCCGGGCAGGCCTCCGACCGTCGGAACGCGATCGGAACAGGTGGAAACGGAGGCCTGCGCGAGGGACAGCGTCTGCAAGGGGACTAGGTGCGCGTGTCCCGTGTTTTCAAGCCAACTTTTTCCCCTCTGTCAGCGTGGGGCCGGGAAATCCCAGCCTCCGGGTGGGCATCTGACCGTCGGAACGCGCTCGGAACGGGCTGAAACGGAGGCCAGAGCGAGGGACAGCGTCTCAAAGAGGACAAGGTGCACATGCGTTGCCTTCTTTTCGGGACAACCTTTGACCCTCCGTCCGACTGGGGCCGGGATATCAGGGCCTCCGTGTGGGCCTCCGAATGTCGGAATGCTCTCGGAATGGGCGGAAACAGAGGCCTGCGCAGAGGGACAGTATCTCAAAGAGTTCTAGGTGTGTCCGCGTCACCCTGTTTTCGGGGCAACTTTTTACCCTCTGTCAGAGTGGGGCCGGGAAATCACGGCCACTGGGCGTACGTCCGACCATCGGAACGCGCTCAGAACAAGCGGAAACGGGGGCCTGCACGGTGGGCATTTTCTCCAAGAGGACTAGGTGCTTGCGCTTCGCCTTGTTTTCGGGGAAACTTTTCCCCCTCTGTCATGGTGGAGCCGGGAAATCGTGGCATCTGAGCATGCCTCCGACCGTGGGAACGCACTCGGAACGGCGGACATGGATTCCTGCGCAGTGGGACATCGTCTCAAAGGTGACTAGGTGTGTCCGAGTCACCCTCTTTTCGGGGCAACTTCTGGCCCTCTGTCAGGGGGGATCCGGGAAATTGTGGCCTCCGGACGGTCCTCCGACCGTCGAAACGTGCTCGGAATGTGTGGAAACGGAGACATGCACGGAGGGACAGCGCCTCCAAGAGGACTAGGTGCGCACGCATCCCCCTGTTTTCGGGACAACTTTAGCCCCACTGTCAGTGTGGGGCCAGGAAATCTCTGCCTCCGGGCAGGCTTCCGACCAATGGAACACGTTTGGAAAGGGCGGAAGCGGAGGCATGCGCGGAGTGACAGCGTCTCAAAGAGGACTAGGCGTATCCGCGTCACTCTCTTTTCGGAGTTACCTTTCGCCCTCTTTCAGAGTGGGGCCGGGAAATCTCGGCCTCTGGGCGGGCCTCCGACCGTCGGAACACGCTCGGAACGGGCGGAAGCGGAGGCCTGGGCGAGGGACAGCGTCTCAAAGAGGACTAGGTGTGTCCGCGTCAACCTGTTTTAAGGGCAACTTTGGCCCGACTGTCAGGGGGGCCAGGAAATCGCAGACTCCGGGCGGGCCTCCGACAGTCGGAACTTGCTCGGGACGGGCGGAAATGGAGGCCTGCACGAGGGACAGCGTCTCAAAGAGGACTGGGTCTGTCCGCATGGCCATCTTTTCGGAGCAACTTTTGCCCCTCCGACAGGGTGGAGCCAGGAAATCGCGGCCTCTGGGCAGGCCTCCGACCGTCGGAACGCGCCCGGAACGGGCGGAAACGGATTCCTGCGCGGAGGGACAGCCTCTCAAAGGAGACTAGGTATGTCTGCGTCTCCCTCTTTTCGGGGCATCCTTTGGCCCTCTGTAAGTGTGGGGCCAGGAAATCGCGGCCTCCGGGCGGTCCCCCGACCATTGGAACGTGCTCGGAATGGGCAGAAACGGAGGCCTGCACGAGGGACGGCGTCTTCAAGAGAACCAGGTGTGTCCGTGTTGCCCTCTTTTGGGGCAACTTTTGCCCCACTGTCAGGGTGGAACCGGGAAATCCCGGCCTGCGGGCGGGCCTCAGACCGTGGGAACATACTCGGAACGGGCTGAAACGGAGGTCTGAGCGAGGGACAGCGTCTCAAAGAGGACAAGGTGCGCGCACGTAGCCCTCTTTTCGGGACAACCTTTGCCCCTCCGTCCAATTGGGGCCGGGATATCAAGGCCTCCGTGCGGGCCTCCGAACGTCGGAATGCTCTCGGAATGGGCGGAAACAGAGGCCTGCGTGGAGGGACAGCATTTCAAAGAGGACTAGGTGTGTCCGCGTCACCCTCTTTTCGGGGCAACTTTTCCCCCTCTGTCAGGGTGGAGCTGGGAAATCGTTGCCTCTGAGCGGGCCTCCGACCGTCGGAACGCACTCGGAACGGCGGACACGGATTCCGGCGCGGAGGGACAGCCTCTCAAAGGGGACTAGGTGTGTCCGAGTCACCCTCTTTTCGGGGCAACTTCTGGCCCTCTGACAGGGTGGAGCCAGGAAATCGCGGCCTCTGGGCAGGCCTCCGACCATCAGAACGCGCCCCTAACGGGCAGAAACGGATTCCTGCGTGGAGGGACAGCGTCTCCAAGAGGACTAGGTGCGTGCATCACCCTGTTTTCCTGGCAGCTTTTGCCCCTCTGTCAGGCTGGGGCCAGGACCATTGGAACGCGCTCGGAATGGGCAGAAATGGAGGCCTGCGCGGAGGGACAGCGTCTCAAAGAGGACTAGGAGTGTCCGCGTCACCCTCTTTTTGGGGAAACGTTTGGGCCTCTGTCAGGGTGGGGCCGGGAAATCGCGGCTTCCGGGCGGTGCTCCGACCGTCGGAACGCGCTCAGAACGGGCTTAAAAGGAGGCCTGCGCGGAGGGACAGCTTCTCAAAGGGGACTAGGTGTGTCCACGTCACCCTCTTTTTCGGGAAACTTTTGGCCCTTTGTCAGGGTTGGGCCGGAAAAATCGCGGCCTCCGGGCGGGTATCCAACTGTCGGAAGGCGCTCGGAATGGGCGGAAACGGACACCTGCTCGAGGGACTGTGTCTCCAAACGAACCAGGTGTGTCCGTGTGGCCCTCTTTACGGAGCAACTTTCGCCCCTCTATCAGAGTGGGGCCGGGAAATCGCGTCCTCCAGGAGGGCCTCCGACCATCGGAACGCACTCAGAACAGGCACACACGGAAACCTGCGTAGAGGGACAGCGTCTCAAGTAGGAGGAAGTGCGCGTGCATGGCCCCTTTTCGCGGCAACTTTTGCCCCTTTGTCAGAATGGGGCTGGGAAATCGTGGACTCTGGGCGGAACTCTGACCTTCGGAACGCGCTAAGAAAAAGCGGAAATGGAGGCCCCCACGGAGGGACAGCGTTTCCAAGAGGACTAGGTGCGCGCACATCCCCCTCTTTTCGGGGCAACTTTTGGCCCTCAAAGGGTCTAGGTGTGTCTGCGTCACCCTCTTTTTGGGAAAACTTTTGGGCCTCTGTCAGGGTGGGGCCAGGAAATCGCGGCCTCTGGCGGGCCTCCGACCATCGGAATGCGCTAGGAATGGGTGGAAACGGAGTCCTGCGCAGAAGGACAGCGTCTCCAAGAGGACTACGTGAACACGTGTCACCCCCTTTTCGGGGCAACTTTTGGGCCTCTGTCATGGTGGGGCCGGGAAATCGCGGCCTCCGACCGTCGGAACGCACTGAGTACAGGCAGAAACGGAGGACTGCGTGGAGGGATAGCTTCTCAATAAGGAGTAAGTGCGCGTGCATGGCTCCTTTTCGGGGCAACTTTTGGCCCTTTGTCAGGGTGGGGCCAGGAAATCGTGGATCCGGGCGGGCCTCCGACCGTCGGATCGTCCTCTGAACGGGCGGAAACAGAGGCCTGCGCGAGGGACAGATGCTCAAAGAGGGTTAGGTGTATCCGCGTGGCTCTCTTTTCGGGGCAACTCTTGCCCTACGTCAGGTTGGAGCCGGGAAATCGTGGACTCTCGGCGGTCCTCCGACCGTCGGACCGCACTCGGAGTGGCGGGCACCGAATCCTGCGCGGAGGGACCACATCTCAATGGTGACTAGGTGCGTGCATCTCCCTGTTTTCCGGGCAACTTTTGCCCCTCTTTCAGAGTGGAGCCGGGAAGTCGCGGCCTCCAGGCTGGTCTCCGACTGGCGGAACATGCTCGGAATGGGCGGAAACGGAGGCCTGCGCGAGGGACTGCGTCTCCAAGGGAACCAGGTGTGTCCGTGTGGCCCTCTTTTCGGGGCAACTTTTGCCCCGTGTTAGGGTGGAGCCGGGAAATCCTGGCCTACGGCGGGCCTCAGACCGTCGGAACGCTCTTGTAACGGGCAGAAACGGAGGCCTGCGCGAAGGACAGCTTCTCAAAGAGGTCTACGTGCGCTTTCTTTGCCCTGTTTTCCGGGCAACTTTTGCCTCTCTGTCAGGGTCGGGCCCGGAAATCCTGGCCTTCGGGCTGGCCTCCGACCGTCGTAACGCGCTCAGTATTGGCAGTAACGGAAGCCTGCGCGGAGGGACAGCGTCTAAAGAGCACTATGTGTGTCCGCGTGGCCCTTTTTTCAGATCAACTTTTGCCCCTCTGTCAGAGTGGGGCCGGGAAATCGCAGCCTCC